>NC_088334.1:13747500-13777500 GCF_036884655.1 Musa acuminata AAA Group | reverse complement strand
GCCGCTGCTGACGACGAGGTTCTTCGGCCACTGCAACCTCCACGGAGATTCCCCCAAGAGCGAGTGTAACAGGTACTGTCTCGATTGCACCAACGGCGCCCTCTGCTCGCGCTGCCTCGCCTACCACTGCGACCATCGCACCATCCAGGTCCGTCTCTTCTCCCCTTCTTCCGCTCTTCTTCGCTGCCTCGCCTGCCACCGCCAGCTTTTCTAGTCCGTCTCCAGTGGTTCCATCTCCCTCCCGCCATGTATACGGCCTTCCGATGGTTGGGATCGGCTGCCCTGTTCCTTCCCGCCACAAAGGTGGCACCTTTTGGGGATTTCCACGCTTCTTCCATCCACGGATCCGACCTCTGGTTGGATAAAAGGCGGCGGCTTCGATCCCTCCGATGAGATGACCGCTTCTGGTTGACGGTGCAGATACGTCGGTCATCTTACCACGACGTGATCAGAGTGTCCGAGATCCAGAAGGTGTTGGACATTACCGGCGTGCAGACGTACATCATCAACAGCGCCCGCGTGGTGTTCCTCAACGAGCGTCCCCAGCCGAGGCCCTGCAAGGGCGTCACCAACACCTGCAGTGTCTGCGAGCGCAGCCTCCTCGACTCCTTCCGCTTCTGTTCCCTCAGCTGCAAGGTCTGCTTCCTCATCGATTCCGTCGATTTCCGTTGGTTTTCGTGTCTTTCCGACTCGGTCAGAAAGCTGGTTTTGTGGGAATGCTGGTTCAGATCGCCGGCAACGGCAACGACCGCAGCGAGAAGAAGTCGACGAACAAGAACGAAATGGCGGCGGCATCGGACTCGGAGGAGTCCCACACTAGCTCCAGCCACGTGACGCAGAGGTTCAGTCCCTCTACCCCGCCGCCGGCCGTCGTGAGCTACCGGAGCTCAAAGAGGAGGAAGGGCATTCCCCACAGGGCTCCCTTTGGAATCGTCCTAATGGAGTTGTAGGCCATGCATCTCTCGTATTACCACCAGCAGTTACCACCAATAATACACAGCATAAGGCTATCCATTCACGTAGTTAGTCTCGTGTGAACAGCTCACGGTGACTAGATTCTGAAAGAGGTATGTTACGAGGATGCATGTCAGAACCTGCAACTTTTCGTGGTGAAGCGGAGTAAGAATGGACCTGCATCGCATCCTAATCGAAGAAAAGGGTAAACTGCTGAAGCTTTAGATTAGATAGTCGGCTGCGGTTGCTGCAGTACATGGTTGTGATGGTTAGTTAGGAGGGAGAAGGATGGAAATGTGAGCATTGATGAAGGGGGGAAATGGGTGTGTGTCCAGGATAGGAATGTGGAATAAATTGCAGAGCTTGTCTGCTTCTTGGTGTGTGTGCAGTTGGTTCGTTGGTGGTGGCATCGTCTTTTCTTTATGCAACGACAGCAACCGAGAGAAGGTCGATCATCATCATGCTTTCGCCGGAATGTTTTTGGTCCACGACGATCGATTCTAAACTGTCGGGTGAATCACGAGAGGCCCGGCTATTATGTATCCCCCTCGTGTCGTGTGCTGCCTTCGTCCCACATTTGCCTTATCCGTCCCATCATCTCTCTTCTCTCTCTCTCTGACCACCCCATTGGGTCTGTTATTAATATCATATGATTGATGTTTCCTAATATGTCCTCGAAATATAATGAGGGAAGAAAAAAAAACACAAATAACAGAGGCAAGGCAAACGTGCACTCTTTCTTTACACGTCATTCCCATCCTCGTCAACACATGGCAAAAGGTTCTACCTAATTTCTATTCCAATGTAGAGGAGGATAGTGGACACCATCGGCCGAGTGGTGTGCCCAACTTGGTTGCAGTCCATTAAAAGTATATTTTGGAAGATCTCTGTTAAGTGGTGTGGCCAACTTGGTTGCAGTCCATTATCAGCGATCAACTGGAGCTTGATCGATCCATTAAGGTGCAGGTACGGATCAGCTGGAGCAGCCTCACCCAGATGTCTCGATTGACCCAAAGGGTTGGTGGGAGGCCTTGCTTGATATGTCTGGGAAAAAAAATTTGTTAAATGAAATATTCTTTTTCCTCTTTGTATCAAAATGAGTTTCTCATCAAAATACCAACTTGATATCCAAATATAAATATCAACCAGTACAATATAAACAATAGAGCAAATAATCAATCACATAGTAAGACCGAATCTTTTAACGTGAAAAATCAAAAACCGCGGGATCGTAGTCCACCTCAAACTTCCACTATCAATAGTAATGATAACAGGTTTACAATAGATCTTCTCTAGAATAACTAGAGGATCACAATAACATCAAGATCATAGATCTTGGCTCAAGAATAGCATATCTTCATCACATATGATGGATCTCCTCATAAGAGAATTCTAGGTCTCACAAAGTGGGTATAGCAGGAAAGTACCTCAGAGAGGGTAAAATATAGACAACACCGTTAGGATTGTAGAGCTTACTGCAAGGATTCTTTGTATAAAATTTGGATCAAAACTGACAATGTTTGGCCATCGATCGTCAAGCAAAAATCTTACTTTCTCTCTCTCTTTCTCTCTCCTCTTTTCTCTGCACGTCACCGCACACGTTCATTGCACACATGCTCGCTACACCAAACCCTTCATCTTGTTTTCTGGCTTCAATTAGTGATTTGGGCTCAATAGGCTCAATTGTCCAAGCCCACATATGGGCTGGACCCAACAATTCTCCCCCTTCAGCTCATATGATGGGCTGTACCAAGCCCGCTCGTTGCCTATATGCTTCAAGCTTCTCTTTAGGTAAAAACTTTGTCAACATATCTGAACCATTCTCATTGGTATGCACTTTTTCTAACTGTAATTCTTTCAACTCAAGCACATCACGAATCCAGTGATATCTCACATTAATATGCATGAATCTAGAATGGTATGTTAAATTCTTGAAGAGGTGAATGACACTCTGACTGTCATAGTAAATAGTATATCCTTCCTGTTTCAAACCCAATTCCTGTAGAAATATTTTCATCTATAAAACTTCCTTGCAGGTTTCAGTAATTGCTATATATTATGCTTCTATGGTTGATAGAGCAATACAATTCTATAACTTTGGTTGCCAAGAGATTGCCCCCCCTACAAATGTCATCAAGAACCCCGAAGTAGACTTCCTAGAATCAGTATCACGTGTCATGTCTGCATCTGTATTGCTAGTCATAGGTGCCCAGCAAGCCAATCACGTGAGTGATGGCACGTGTGACTTGATACAGAATCTTTTTGCTTATTATATTTTGGCGTATATCACTTTATAACTATTGCATAAATGCATATGTATTGTGATGTCCTTGGATTTGTGCAATGGGAATCGGATCGTGATGAGATCACGATAATGAGATCGATTCACCTTTAAACACATATCCTAAATAATCCCGGTCATAGGTTACTCGAGAGGGACATCGTGATAACCGGATAGACTGGTGTGCTGTATACCCGTCCATATGATGGATGCAGTAGGTCTCATAGCTGCTCGTGTAGGGACACTAGGGATACAGTACAGGTGCTCATTGGAGAATGAGTTCACTGATTGATCCGCTTACGGAATGCTGGATGGTTGATGATGCCTTATTGTCAGACAACGATTCCGTAGTCCTAGTGGTGTATCTGGTTCTTAGACTTGAGACACCAAGGATGTCCTGTATGAGTGCTCCACTCTTTGATACCAGACTTATAGGTTTGGCTGTTCCCAGATCTAGTACAGCTGGTCATTGGGAGTGGTAGTCGACCTTACGAGGGCTATTGAGTGTCGATAGAGGATCATCCACTCTCGGTATCATGAGAGGAATATCCCATGTGTTCTTGCTCAGACAAATCCCTAGCCAGGGTCATTCGGGTTGAGAGAGAAAGAGTTCTCCGGGAGAATCCGATTAGAGCGAGACTCAAGTAGAAACCGTATGGGTCTGACAGCACCATGCTCGATATACGGTCTCTGGGATATTAGATGGATGAGGGACTATAGGTACATGGTAATTGAGGACAGACAGGTCCAATGGATTGGATTCCCCTGTATCGTCTGGGGACTACGGCGTAGTAGCCTAGTACTTCCGTAGTCGATGAGTCGAGTGAATTATTACAGAGATAATAATTCACTTAGTTAGAAGGAGTTCTGACAGGTATGACTCACGGCCAGCTCGATATTGGGCCTAGAGGGTCACACACATATGGTAGGCATTGCGATGAGTAGAGGTTCGGATATGAGATATCCGACGGAGCCCTTATCTTATTGGATGCAGATCCAATACCCACTAGGGAAAGGACCCATTAGGGTTTTGACACGGGATCTCTATAAATAGGAGGGATTCACAGCCTCATAGGCTAGAGTCTTTGCTTGCCCTTCCTATTCTCCTCTCCCTCTCCACCTCAGAGTAGGCCTGGAGTTTTGAGGAGCGTCGTCGCAACCCTGCTGTGTGGATCACCGCTAGAGAGGAGGACGCTTGACATCCTTCACCCTCTCCTGAGGATCTGCAGGGAAACAGGGATATACGATCTCCCTAGGTAACACAATCTCTATACGCAGTTTTGTGTTTTGCGGATTTTGCGCACCAATCTTCGCACGACGACGAACATCTTTTTGGGAATCGGGGATTTTTGTTTTCTTGTTCTTCCGCTGCGCATATGATGTCGCCCCCCATGATTTCCCAACAGTGGTATCAGAGCCAGGTTGTTCGTGCGAATGATTGGTTTTTGAACTGCGTGTGTTGTGTTTAGGAAGAATATTGACGTCAAAATCGTTGACGCAAAAGCAAGGAAGGGCAGCAACAGTTGCTGCCCTCGATCTGCATGCCTGCAGCCAACCGCAGCCGCAGCCAGGCAGCACAGCGCCGGCGCATGCGCAAGCGCTGTGCCTGCAGTAGCCGGCCGGCGATCTGCTTGCAGCAGGCTTGCAGCCGGCGGGGCTGGGAGCCCGCTCGGTAGAAGCGCCTGCGGCCACTGAGCCCGCGGGCAGAGGCGCCGCGGGGCAGCAGCGCGGGCTGAGGCACCGCAGGGCAGCGGCGCCTGTGGCCGCTGCTCCCACGGGCAAAAACCCCGCAGGGGCGGCCGCCAGCGAGACAGCACCACCTGCGGGCGCTGACTCGCGGGCAGAACCGCCCGCGAAGGCGGCGGCGCCCGCGGGGGCGCCCACCTGCAGCGGCAGCGACCCCAGCGGGCGTGCCACCTGCAGGCGAGGGCAGTGCCCTCGCCCTCGCCGCACAGGCCGCCGCCAGCAGGGTGGCGGCGGCGGCGGCGCAGCAGCGAAAAGGGGAAAGGGTATTAGGGTTTTCTGTGCAAAAGACAGTTTTGCCCCTCGGAATTTGAGAAATTCCAGTTTCTGTCTTTTGTCCAAATTACGAAAATACCCTTAGGAATTGAGAAATTCCCTATATATCCCTGATTTCAAAAAATATTAATTAATTAAAAGGTTTAGTTGATTATTATTTTTATTATCTAGTAGTCCTACATAATGACGATTATTTATACATGTGATGTATGATAAGTGGACGGATGATCATGGACCGTGTGATGTGTGTACTTGTGATTATTACTATTGAGGTCTGCGAACCTCCATTATATTTCTCGTTTATTGTCGGGCCTGCGTGCCTATGATTAAGTTGTAATCACATGAGGAGGCGCAGCGGGAGCGTGGAAGCCATAGCGGGACCCACGAGACGGACGATCATGATGCATGAAGATGCATCAAGATGTCGACGGAACCAACGAGGACGAGATGGACGATCACAAGGCATGGAGATGCACCGTTGCACACATAGATCTTGATGTGAGTGATTAGGCCTACTGGCTCGGGCCTAATCATATTAGGTTGTGGTCCATGATCATCTGGTGTGATTGCTTATACACATACTAGATATGTATATATATTTGCATGCGATGTAGATATATATTAAATATGTACATGTGTGACATGTCATAATAGGAGACCAAATCATAGAAACATCTCTCGATAATATTAAGTCGGTAAACGTGAGGCAATTAGATTGACCCACGTGGCCTTCCATCGTTATGAGTAGGAACCGAATCCCGGTGTAGGTTGAGTTGGTCGAGTCCCTCGAGACTCACCTATATCGCGATTCGCTATCTTGCTTACGACATAGAGATGTCACCGGTGACCTAAGGGCATGATATGCTTGGTCGAGTCCCTCGAGGGTATATCATCAAATCAGACTCATCTTGTAACGAAGGTGTTAACTTAACCGAGCATCATGGTTGGTCGAGTCCCTCGAGGCCATGGTGATTCGGAGGCCGAACAGGACGGGAATCACAAGGAGTTGTGATTGGCAAGAGTTGTCTACCTTTTAGGCTTAGTGTGATTGGTCGAGTCCCTCGAGGTTACACTAAGACGCTGATTGGATCCTGATCCCCACTAGAAGTCTGCCGGAGACTTCCGTTTCACGTGCTGAGGGTGTCGCGTGACTCGTTAGTAAAATAGTGGGAGCATATTAAGATAGAAGTCCATATCTTGATAGTTTATTTCTTGCAAAATCTGCATGTTATTCATTTTTGCTACATCTTTATTTTCAGAAAATGTCGCTTTCAAATCCCTTACGTGGCATACTTGATGTCAACCGCCTCACTGGTCCAAATTATACGGATTGGCTCCGTAACTTGAGAATTGTTCTCACAGCGGAGAAAATCGTGTACGTCCTTGATACAGTGATGCCTACGCCCGAAGAAGGGGCAAGCGAGGATGAGATCGCTCGCTACGTGAAGTACATTGATGACTCCACTCTTGCTCAGTGCTATATGTTGGGCTCTATGACTCCAGAGTTACAGAGACAACATGAAAAGATGGATGCCAGATCCATTCTCCTACATGTCCGTAAATTGTTTGAGGAACAGGGAAGGACTCAACGATATGAGATATCCAAGAGCCTTTTCCGCGCTAGGATGACTGAGGGGACACCGGTTCAGAACCATGTCCTAAAGATGATTGAGTGGATAGAGAAACTCACAGGTCTAGGAATGGTCCTAGAGGATAACTTGTGTGTGGACATTGTGCTTCAGTCCCTACCAGATTCCTTTTCACAGTTCATAATGAACTTTAATATGAACAAGCTTGAGGTGACTCTCCCAGAGCTCCTCAATATGTTGAGGGAGGCAGAGAGTACTATTAAGAAAGAGAAGCCAGTTCTCTACACTAGTGAGACCAGAAAGAAAAGGAAAGCAGAAAGGTCCCTTAAGAAGGGAAAGGGCAAGGGCAAACAGGGTAAAGCAAAGGTTGCTAAGAAAGGCCCAACAAAGGACAAAGGCCAGTGCTTCCACTGTGGTAAAGATGGGCACTGGAAGAGAAACTGCAAAGAGTACCTTGCAGAAAGGGCGAAACAAAAGCTTGATGAAGCTTCAGGTACATTCATGATCGGTCTCCATTTGTCAGACTCTTATGATAACACATGGGTATTAGATACCGGTAGTGCTTATCATATATGTAATTCGTTGCAGGTTCTGGCAAGGCCTAGGAGACTAGAGAGAGGCGAGATGGACCTCAAGATGGGTAATGGAGCAAAAGTTGCTGTTTTAGCTGTTGGCGAGGTCGCCCTACATCTGCCTAGTGGAGCTTTTATTGCATTAGATGCATGTTATTTTGTTCCTTCTATTATCAAAAACATTATCTCCATTTCATGTTTAACAGTTAGTGGATATAAATTTGTTTTTGAGAACAATGGTTGTTCGATATTATTAGATGATAAGATCATCACGAAAGGAACATTGCATAATGGTTTATTTATGTTAGACACCACTCCACATATCATGAATATAAATATGTCCAAAAGGAAACGAGATGAGTTGAACAGTGCATACCTGTGGCATTGTAGGCTAGGTCACATCCATGAAAGAAGGATTCAAAAGTTGCTAAATGATGGATATCTAGATCCATTCGACTATGTGTCATATGCAACTTGTGAGCCTTGCATTCGTGGAAAACTGACCAACTCTCCATTTAGTGGAACTGGAGAGAGAGCCACTGAGTTGTTGGAACTCATACATAGTGATGTATGTGGACCCATGTCAACTCATGCCATTAGAGGTTACTCCTACTTCATTACATTTACTGATGATTTCTCAAGGTATGGATATGTGTACTTAATGAAGTACAAGTCCGAGGCCTTTGAGAAATTCAGAGAGTATAAGAATGAGGTGGAGAACCAGACTGGAAAGAGTATCAAAACTCTTCGATCAGATCGAGGAGGTGAGTACTTAAGTACAGAGTTTACTCACTTCCTCAAGGACCATGGGATATTATCCCAATGGACACCTCCTTATACACCTCAGCTCAATGGTGTCTCTGAAAGGAGAAATCGTACATTATTAGATATGGTACGGTCCATGATGAGTTTCGCTGACCTACCCATCTCATTCTGGGGATATGCCCTAGAAACCGCAGCTTACCTTCTGAACAGAGTTCCAACTAAGTCGGTGGTGTCTACACCATATGAGATATGGAAAGAGAAGAAGCCTGATCTTAAAGTAGTTAAGATTTGGGGCTGCTCTGCCCATGTTAAAAGACACAACCCCGATAAGTTAGAATCAAGGACAGGGCGATGTAAATTTGTGGGATACCCCAAGGAAACTTGTGGGTATTACTTCTGTCATCTCGAGGACCAAAAGGTCTTTGTAGCTAAGAGAGCAGTGTTCCTTGAGAAGGAACACATTCTTGACGGAGACAGTGGGAGAATGATAGAATTGAGCGAGGTTGGAGAACCAAGCTCAAGCACCACTCTACAGCCCGAGTCTGTTCAGGTATCTAATACACAAGTTTCAACTTTACGCAGGTCTGATAGAGTATCCCATCCTCCTGAGAGATATGTGGGACATATTAGAGCAGAGGATGTAGAGGATATTGATCCTCAGACCTACGAGGAGGCTATTATGAGTATAGACTCCGGGAAGTGGAAAGAAGCCATGAATTCTGAGATGGATTCTATGTACTCCAATAAGGTTTGGAACCTAGTTGATGCACCCGAAGGTATTGTACCCATCGGTTGCAAGTGGATCTT
This sequence comes from Musa acuminata AAA Group, assembly GCF_036884655.1. Taxonomy (NCBI): domain Eukaryota; kingdom Viridiplantae; phylum Streptophyta; class Magnoliopsida; order Zingiberales; family Musaceae; genus Musa; species Musa acuminata. The sequence continues at coordinate 13,768,513 of NC_088334.1, read as the reverse complement.
TAAGAAAAAGATCGGAGTAGATGGAAAGGTAGAGACCTATAAAGCAAGGCTAGTGGCTAAGGGGTATCGTCAAAGGCAAGGTGTTGACTACGACGAAACTTTCTCACCCGTAGCAATGCTAAAATCCATCAGAATTCTATTGGCTATTGCAGCACACTATGATTATGAGATCTGGCAGATGGATGTAAAAACCGCATTCCTCAATGGGAACCTCGAGGAGGAGGTGTATATGATGCAACCTGAGGGATTCGTGTCCAAGAACTGCCCAGATAAAGTGTGTAGGTTGCTTAAATCCATTTATGGACTAAAGCAAGCTTCCCGAAGTTGGAACATAAGATTTGATGAGTCAATCAGATCTTATAACTTCGTTAAGAACGAAGATGAGCCTTGTGTGTACAGGAAGGTAAGTGGGAGCGCTTTCACCTTTTTGGTGTTATATGTGGATGGCATCCTCATCATTGGGAATGACGTAGGAATGCTATCCATAGTAAAGACTTGGTTATCTAGACACTTCTCCATAAAGGACTTAGGGGAAGCATCCTATATCTTGGGGATTAGAATCTATAGAGATAGATCCAAGAGGATGCTTGGCTTGTCCCAGTCCAGGTACATAGAAACCATTGTCAAAAGGTTTGGCATGGAAAATTCCAAAAGAGGTCTCATACCGATGAGACATGGGATATCGCTTTCTACGAGTATGTCCCCAAAGACTCCAGAAGAAAGGGCGAACATGGATATGATACCTTATGCCTCAGCAATAGGGTCTATCATGTATGCCATGCTATGTACTAGGCCTGATATAGCGCATGCTCTGAGTGTCACGAGCAGGTATCAGGCGGATCCAGGCTTGGAGCACTGGAAAGCAGTAAAGTGTATCCTTAAGTACTTGAGAAGGACTAAGGATCTTTTACTAGTATATGGAGGTAATAGCCTTAAGGTTGAAGGCTACACTGACTCAAGTTTTCAGTCTGATGTCTATGATAGCAAGTCGAATTCAGGGTATGTGTACACCTTGAATGGAGGAGCAGTGTGCTGGAAGAGTTCCAAGCAAGATACCACTGCTGACTCGACCACAGAGGCGGAGTACATTGCTGCATCAGATGCAGCAAAGGAGGGAGTCTGGGTGAAGAAGTTCATCACAGATTTGGGAGTCGATACAGATAGCGACAAGTCGACTTCCTTATATTGCGACAACTATGGGGTGATTACTCAAATAAGGGAACCCGGGTCTCATCAGAAGTGTTCTGAGGAGGTTCCAGCTTATAAGAGAGATCGTAACCCGAGGAGATGTAGCAGTGGAAAGAGTTCCATCCGAAGATAACATTGCAGATCCACTGACAAAGCCATTGTCTCAGATTGTCTATGAGCGTCACAGGAGTCTGATGGGGATCAGATACATAGGTGATTGGCTTTAGGTCAAGTGGGAGATTGCTAGTCATAGGTGCCCAGCAAGCCAATCACGTGAGTGATGGCACGTGTGACTTGATACAGAATCTTTTTGCTTATTATATTTTGGCGTATATCACTTTATAACTATTGCATAAATGCATATGTATTGTGATGTCCTTGGATTTGTGCAATGGGAATCGGATCGTGATGAGATCACGATAATGAGATCGATTCACCTTTAAACACATATCCTAAATAATCCCGGTCATAGGTTACTCGAGAGGGACATCGTGATAACCGGATAGACTGGTGTGCTGTATACCCGTCCATATGATGGATGCAGTAGGTCTCATAGCTGCTCGTGTAGGGACACTAGGGATACAGTACAGGTGCTCATTGGAGAATGAGTTCACTGATTGATCCGCTTACGGAATGCTGGATGGTTGATGATGCCTTATTGTCAGACAACGATTCCGTAGTCCTAGTGGTGTATCTGGTTCTTAGACTTGAGACACCAAGGATGTCCTGTATGAGTGCTCCACTCTTTGATACCAGACTTATAGGTTTGGCTGTTCCCAGATCTAGTACAGCTGGTCATTGGGAGTGGTAGTCGACCTTACGAGGGCTATTGAGTGTCGATAGAGGATCATCCACTCTCGGTATCATGAGAGGAATATCCCATGTGTTCTTGCTCAGACAAATCCCTGGCCAGGGTCATTCGGGTTGAGAGAGAAAGAGTTCTCCGGGAGAATCCGATTAGAGCGAGACTCAAGTAGAAACCGTATGGGTCTGACAGCACCATGCTCGATATACGGTCTCTGGGATATTAGATGGATGAGGGACTATAGGTACATGGTAATTGAGGACAGACAGGTCCAATGGATTGGATTCCCCTGTATCGTCTGGGGACTACGGCGTAGTGGCCTAGTACTTCCGTAGTCGATGAGTCGAGTGAATTATTACAGAGATAATAATTCACTTAGTTAGAAGGAGTTCTGACAGGTATGACTCATGGCCAGCTCGATATTGGGCCTAGAGGGTCACACACATATGGTAGGCATTGCGATGAGTAGAGGTTCGGATATGAGATATCCGACGGAGCCCTTGTCTTATTGGATGCAGATCCAATACCCACTAGGGAAAGGACCCATTAGGGTTTTGACACGGGATCTCTATAAATAGGAGGGATTCACAGCCTCATAGGCTAGAGTCTTTGCTTGCCCTTCCTATTCTCCTCTCCCTCTCCACCTCAGAGTAGGCCTGGAGTTTTGAGGAGCGTCGTCGCAACCCTGCTGTGTGGATCACCGCTAGAGAGGAGGACGCTTGACCTCCTTCACCCTCTCCTGAGGATCTGCAGGGAAACAGGGATATACGATCTCCCTAGGTAACACAATCTCTATACGCAGTTTTGTGTTTTGCGGATTTTGCGCACCAATCTTCGCACGACGACGAACATCTTTTTGGGAATCGGGGATTTTTGTTTTCTTGTTCTTCCGCTGTGCATATGATGTCGCCCCCCATGATTTCCAACAGTGGTATCAAAGCCAGGTTGTTCGTGCGAATGATTGGTTTTTGAACTGCGTGTGTTGTGTTTAGGAAGAATATTGACGTCAAAATCGTTGACGCAAAAGCAAGGAAGGGCAGCAACAGTTGCTGCCCTCGATCTGCATGCCTGCAGCCAGCCGCAGCCGCAGCCAGGCAGCACAGCGCCGACGCATGCGCAAGCGCTGTGCCTGCAGTAGCCGGCCGGCGATCTGCTTGCAGCAGGCTTGCGGCCGGCGGGGCTGGGAGCCCGCTCGGTAGAAGCGCCTGCGGCCACTGAGCCCGCGGGCAGAGGCGCCGCGGGGCAGCAGCGCGGGCTGAGGCACCGCAGGGCAGCGGCGCCTGTGGCCGCTGCTCCCACGGGCAAAAACCCCGCAAGGGCGGCCGTCAGCGAGACAGCACCACCTGCGGGCGCTGACTCGCGGGCAGAACCGCCCGCGAAGGCGGCGGCACCCGCGGGGGCGCCCACCTGCAGCGGCAGCGACCCCAGCGGGCGTGCCACCTGCAGGCGAGGGCAGTGCCCTCGCCCTCGCCGCACAGGCCGCCGCCAGCAGGGTGGCGGCGGCGGCGCAGCAGCGAAAAGGGGAAAGGGTATTAGGGTTTTCTGCGTAAAAGATAGTTTTGCCCCTCGGAATTTGAGAAATTCCAGTTTCTGTCTTTTGTCCAAATTACGAAAATACCCTTAGGAATTGAGAAATTCCCTATATATCCCTGATTTCAGAAAATATTAATTAATTAAAAGGTTTAGTTGATTATTATTTTTATTATCTAGTAGTCCTACATAATGACGATTATTTATACATGTGATGTATGATGAGTGGACGGATGATCATGGACCATGTGATGTGTGTACTTGTGATTATTATTATTGAGGTCTGCGAACCTCCATTATATTTCTCGTTTATTGTCGGGCCTGCATGCCTATGATTAAGTTGTAATCACATGAGGAGGCGCAGCGGGAGCGTGGAAGCCATAGCGGGACCCACGAGACGGACGATCGTGATGCATGAAGATGTATCAAGATGTCGACGGAACCAACGAGGACGAGATGGACGATCACAAGGCATGGAGATGCACCGTTGCACACATAGATCTTGATGTGAGTGATTAGGCTTACTGGCTCGGGCCTAATCATATTAGGTTGTGGTCCATGATCATCTGGTGTGATTGCTTATACACATACTAGATATGTATATATATTTGCATGCGATCTAGATATATATTAAATATGTACATGTGTGACATGTCATAATAGGAGACCAAATCATAGAAACATCTCTCGATAATATTAAGTCGGTAAACGTGAGGCAATTAGATTGACCCACGTGGCCTTCCATCGTTATGAGTAGGAACCGAATCCCGGTGTAGGTTGAGTTGGTCGAGTCCCTCGAGACTCACCTATATCGCGATTCGCTATCTTGCTTACGACATAGAGATGTCACCGGTGACCTGAGGGTATGGTATGCTTGGTCGAGTCCCTCGAGGGTATATCATCAAATCAGACTCATCTTGTAACGAAGGTGTTGACTTAACCGAGCATCATGGTTGGTCGAGTCCCTCGAGGCCATGGTGATTCGGAGGCCGAACAGGACAGGAATCACAAGGAGTTGTGATCGGCAAGAGTTGTCTACCTTTTAGGCTTAGTGTGATTGGTCGAGTCCCTCGAGGTTACACTAAGACGCTGATTGGATCCTGATCCCCACTAGAAGTCTGCCGGAGACTTCCGTTTCACGTGCTGAGGGTGTCGCGTGACTCGTTAGTAAAATAGTGGGAGCATATTAAGATAGAAGTCCATATCTTGATAGTTTATTTCTTGCAAAATCTGCATGTTATTCATTTTTGCTACATCTTTATTTTCAGAAAATGTCGCTTTCAAATCCCTTACGTGGCATACTTGATGTCAACCGCCTCACTGGTCCAAATTATACGGATTGGCTCCGTAACTTGAGAATTGTTCTCACAGCGGAGAAAATCGTGTACGTCCTTGATACAGTGATGCCTACGCCCGAAGAAGGGGCAAGCGAGGATGAGATCGCTCGCTACGTGAAGTACATTGATGACTCCACTCTTGCTCAGTGCTATATGTTGGGCTCTATGACTCCAGAGTTACAGAGACAACATGAAAAGATGGATGCCAGATCCATTCTCCTACATGTCCGTAAATTGTTTGAGGAACAGGGAAGGACTCAACGATATGAGATATCCAAGAGCCTTTTCCGCGCTAGGATGACTGAGGGGACACCGGTTCAGAACCATGTCCTAAAGATGATTGAGTGGATAGAGAAACTCACAGGTCTAGGAATGGTCCTAGAGGATAACTTGTGTGTGGACATTGTGCTTCAGTCCCTACCAGATTCCTTTTCACAGTTCATAATGAACTTTAATATGAACGAGCTTGAGGTGACTCTCCCAGAGCTCCTCAATATGTTGAGGGAGGCAGAGAGTACTATTAAGAAAGAGAAGCCAGTTCTCTACACTGGTGAGACCAGAAAGAAAAGGAAAGCAGAAAGGTCCCTTAAGAAGGGAAAGGGCAAGGGCAAACAAGGTAAAGCAAAGGTTGCTAAGAAAGACCCAACAAAGGACAAAGGCCAGTGCTTCCACTGTGGTAAAGATGGGCACTGGAAGAGGAACTACAAAGAGTACCTTGTAGAAAAGGCGAAATAGAAGCTTGGAGAAGCTTCAGGTATATTCATGATCAATCTCCAATTGGCAGATTTTTGTGATAATGCATTGGTATTGGATACCAATATTGCTTATCACATCTACAATTTATTGTAAATTCTAGCAAAGCTAAGGGGAGATTGACGAGAGGAATATTGCATAAAGGTTTGTTTATGCAAGACACTACTCCACATATCATGAATGTAAGTGTCTAAGAGGAAACGAGATGAGGTGAATAGTGCATACCTATGGCATTGTAGGCTAGGTCACATCCATGAAAGAAGGATTCAAAAGTTGCTAAATGATGGATATCTAGATCCATTCGACTACGTGTCATATGCAACTTGTGAACCTTGCATTCGTGGAAAATTGACCAACTCTCCATTTAGTGGAACTGGAGAGAGAGCCACTGAGTTGTTGGAACTCATACATAGTGATGTATGTGGACCCATGTCAACTCATGCCATTGGAGGTTACTCCTACTTCATTACATTTACTGATGATTTCTCAAGGTATGGATATGTGTACTTAATGAAGTACAAGTCCGAGGCCTTTGAGAAATTCAGAGAGTATAAGAATGAGGTGGAGAACCAGACTGGAAAGAGTATCAAAACTCTTCGATCAAATCGAGGAGGTGAGTACTTAAGTACAGAGTTTACTCAGTTCCTCAAGGACCATGGGATATTATCCCAATGGACACCTCCTTACACACCTCAGCTCAATGGTGTCTCTGAAAGGAGAAATCGTACTTTATTAGATATGGTACGGTCCATGATGAGTTTCGCTGACCTACCCATCTTATTCTGGGGATATGCCCTAGAAACCGCAGCTTACCTTCTGAACAGAGTTCCAACTAAGTCGGTGGTGTCTACACCATATGAGATATGGAAAGGGAAGAAGCCTGATCTTAAGGTTGTTAAGATTTGGGGCTGCCCTGCCCATGTTAGAAGACACAACCCCGATAAGTTAGAATCAAGGACAGAGCAATGCAAATTTGTGAGATACCCCAAGGAAACTTGTGGGTATTACTTCTATCATCCCGAGGACAAAAAGGTCTTTGTAGCTAAGAGAGCAGTGTTCCTTAAGAAAGAACACATTCTTGGCGGAGACAGTGGGAGAATGATAGAGTTGAGCAAAGTTAGAGAACCAAGCTCAAGCACCACTCTATAGCCCGAGTCTGTTCAGGTACCTAATACACAAGTTTCAACTTTACACAGGTCTGATAGAGTATCTCATCCTCCTGAGAGATATGTGGGACATATTAGTGGAGAGGATGCTGAGGATATTGATCCTCAGACCTACGAGGAGGCTATTATGAGTATAGACTCTGGGAAGTGGCAAGAAGCCATGAATTCAGAGATGGATTCTATGTACTCCAATAAGGTTTGGAACCTAGTTGATGCACCCGAAGGTATTGTACCCATCGGTTGCAAGTGGATCTTTAAGAAAAAGATCGGAGTAGATGGAAAGGTAGAGACCTATAAAGCAAGGCTAGTGGCTAAGGGGTATCGTCAAAGGCAAGGTGTTGACTACGACGAAACTTTCTCACCCGTAGCAATGCTAAAATCCATCAGAATTCTATTGGCTATTGCAGCACACTATGATTATGAGATCTGGCAGATGGATGTGAAAACCGCATTCCTCAACGGGAACCTGGAGGAGGAGGTGTATATGATGCAACCTGAGGGATTCGTGTCCAAGAACTGCCCAGATAAGGTGTGTAGGTTGCTTAGATCCATTTATGGACTAAAGCAAGCTTCCCGAAGTTGGAACATAAGATTTGATGAGGCAATCAGATCTTATGACTTCGTTAAGAACGAAGATGAGCCTTGTGTATACAGAAAGGTAAGTGGGAGCGCTATTAGCTTTTTGGTGTTATATGTGGATGACATCCTCATCATTGGGAATGACATAGGAATGCTATCCACAGTAAAGACTTGGTTATCTAGACACTTCTCCATAAAGGACTTAGGAGAAGCATCTTATATCTTGGGGATTAGAATCTATAGAGATAGATCCAAGAGGATGCTTGGCTTGTCCCAGTCCAGGTACATAGAAACCATTGTCAAAAGGTTTGACATGGAAAACTACCAGAAGAAAGGGCAAACATGAATATGATACCTTATGCCTCAGCAATAGGGTCTATCGTGTATGCCATGCTATGTACTAGGCCTGATATAGCGTATGCTCTGAGTGTCACGAGCAGGTATCAGGCGGATCTAGGCTTGGAGCACTGGAAAGCTGTAAAGTGTATCCTTATGTACTTGAGAAGGACTAAGGATCTTTTGCTAGTATATGGAGGTAATAGCCTTAAGGTTGAAGGCTTCACTGACTCAAGTTTTCAGTCTGATGTCGATGATAGCAAGTCGAATTCAGGGTATGTGTACACCTTGAATGGAGGAGCAGTGTGCTGGAAGAGTTCCAAGCAAGATACCACTGCTGACTCGACCACAGAGGCGGAGTACATTGCTGCATCAGATGCAGCAAAGGAGGGAGTCTGGGTGAAGAAGTTCATCACAGATTTGGGAGTCGATACAGATAGCGACAAGTCGACTTCCTTATATTGCGACAACTATGGGGTGATTACTCAAATAAGGGAACCCGGGTCTCATCAGAAGTGTTCTGAGGAGGTTCCAGCTTATAAGAGAGATCGTAACCCGAGGAGATGTAGCAGTGGAAAGAGTTCCATCCGAAGATAACATTGCAGATCCACTGACAAAGCCATTGTCTCAGATTGTCTATGAGCGTCACAGGAGTCTGATGGGGATCAGATACATAGGTGATTGGCTTTAGGTCAAGTGGGAGATTGCTAGTCATAGGTGCCCAGCAAGCCAATCACGTGAGTGATGGCACGTGTGACTTGATACAGAATCTTTTTGCTTATTATATTTTGGCGTATATCACTTTATAACTATTGCATAAATGCATATGTATTGTGATGTCCTTGGATTTGTGCAATGGGAATCGGATCGTGATGAGATCACGATAATGAGATCGATTCACCTTTAAACACATATCCTAAATAATCCCGGTCATAGGTTACTCGAGAGGGACATCGTGATAACCGGATAGACTGGTGTGCTGTATACCCGTCCATATGATGGATGCAGTAGGTCTCATAGCTGCTCGTGTAGGGACACTAGGGATACAGTACAGGTGCTCATTGGAGAATGAGTTCACTGATTGATCCGCTTACGGAATGCTGGATGGTTGATGATGCCTTATTGTCAGACAACGATTCCGTAGTCCTAGTGGTGTATCTGGTTCTTAGACTTGAGACACCAAGGATGTCCTGTATGAGTGCTCCACTCTTTGATACCAGACTTATAGGTTTGGCTGTTCCCAGATCTAGTACAGCTGGTCATTGGGAGTGGTAGTCGACCTTACGAGGGCTATTGAGTGTCGATAGAGGATCATCCACTCTCGGTATCATGAGAGGAATATCCCATGTGTTCTTGCTCAGACAAATCCCTAGCCAGGGTCATTCGGGTTGAGAGAGAAAGAGTTCTCCGGGAGAATCCGATTAGAGCGAGACTCAAGTAGAAACCGTATGGGTCTGACAGCACCATGCTCGATATACGGTCTCTGGGATATTAGATGGATGAGGGACTATAGGTACATGGTAACTGAGGACAGACAGGTCCAATGGATTGGATTCCCCTGTATCGTCTGGGGACTACGGCGTAGTGGCCTAGTACTTCCGTAGTCGATGAGTCGAGTGAATTATTACAGAGATAATAATTCACTTAGTTAGAAGGAGTTCTGACAGGTATGACTCACGGCCAGCTCGATATTGGGCCTAGAGGGTCACACACATATGGTAGGCATTGCGATGAGTAGAGGTTCGGATATGAGATATCCGATGGAGCCCTTGTCTTATTGGATGCAGATCCAATACCCACTAGGGAAAGGACCCATTAGGGTTTTGACACGGGATCTCTATAAATAGGAGGGATTCACAGCCTCATAGGCTAGAGTCTTTGCTTGCCCTTCCTATTCTCCTCTCCCTCTCCACCTCAGAGTAGGCCTGGAGTTTTGAGGAGCGTCGTCGCAACCCTGCTGTGTGGATCACCGCTAGAGAGGAGGACGCTTGACCTCCTTCACCCTCTCCTGAGGATCTGCAGGGAAACAGGGATATACGATCTCCCTAGGTAACACAATCTCTATACGCAGTTTTGTGTTTTGCGGATTTTGCGCACCAATCTTCGCACGACGACGAACATCTTTTTGGGAATCGGGGATTTTTGTTTTCTTGTTCTTCCGCTGCGCATATGATGTCGCCTCCTATGATTTCCCAACAGCACAATGATTAAGTTGGAAATGGGAGGTGATCCCATTAACTTAATCTTGGGGCAATTGGGCCCCTAAAAAACCCAAATTGGGCCGAATGGATCAACCAATTCGGACCCTAATTGATGTGGGAGGTGCAACCGCCCAAGCCAAGAGGTAGCACCGCTTAGGCTAAGTCTCCCAGGGAGACTAGGCGGTGCAACCGCCCCAGCCAGGAGGTAGCACCGCTTGGGCTCAGTCTCCGAGCGAGACTGGGCGGTGCAACCTCCCCTGACGGGAGGTAGCACCGCCTGAGCACGGTCTTCGAGCTCTAGCAGGCAGTGCAACCGCCCCAGTCAGGAGGTGCAACCGCCTGAGCTCGGTCTTCGAGCTCTGGCAGAGAGGTGCAACCGCCCCTGACAGAGGTAGCACCGCCCAAAGGCTCAGTCTTCGAGCTCTGCTAGGCGGTGCAACCGCCTGATCCCGGAATTCCGGGAATTGATAGTTTTGAGCTCCAAATTTGAACTTGGTTGGGGCCTATAAATACCCCACCCATTCAGCACTGAAAGAGAAGAACTTACACTCGAAATCTTGATCTTTTTCTGTGATTCTTAGAGCTCAAAATTGTTGTAAAGGCCAAAAGTTCTCCTCCCTCTATTCTTCAAAGTTTTGAGTTATAAAGAGAGGAGAGAAAATTTCTGTAAGGGTTGTCTCCTAAGCCCATCAAAAGGAGTGAAACTGTAAAAGGGTGGTTGGCCTTCGCCTATTGAAGGAAGGCCTCTAGTTGACGTCGGTGACCTCGTCGGTGGAGGAAGCCAAAAGTGGAGTAGATCAAGATTGACCGAACCACTCTAAATCTCGGTTTGCATTTACTTTGAGCATTTTATCTTTACTGCAAACCTCCTAAATAGCTACTGCCTTCTGCGCTTTTACGAACGAGTCTCTAAGTTCAGAGCTTTTCGAATTTGCGTTTAGACGTAAATCGACTTTTTGGTACGATCATTACATTTCAATTTACGTTTACATTTTGATTTCAATCATAACTGCAAACTGCCTTCTGCGCATTTATAAAACGTTTCTCAAAGTTTAGTATCCTCAAAATTGGCATTTAGACGTAAACCGGTTTTATCGTACGAACGTCGCATTTCAGTTTGCGCTTGCATTCTGATTTTCATCATAAACTGCAAACTGCCTTCGTAGATTTACTTTAACGTCATCTCCTTTAATCTTAAGTTAAAGTAATCTTAGAATCGGCTTTTACATCGAAATCGTTTTTATCAAACGAACGCAGCTTTCAATTTTAATAGTGAAATATTTCCGCTGCACTAATTCAACCCCCCCCCCCCTCTTAGTGCTCTTGATCCTAACAACAACTTGTGCACAACATGCACTAGTTGCAATATACTCAGCTTCGGTTTTAGATAATGCAATCGAATTTTGTTTCTTGGAAGACCAAGAAACAAGTGTGTCCTAAAAATTGACATGTTCCGGATGTGCTTTTTCTATCTAATCTACATCTTGCAAAATTTGCATTAGCATAAGTAATTAGCTCAAAGTTCTCGGATTTTAGATATCATAATCCTAGATTTGTGGTTCCTTTAAGATATCTAAGTATTCTCTTAACTACTTTAAGATGAGATATTTTAGGATTAGATTGAAACCTAGCACAAAGTCCTACACTAAACATGATATTCGGTCTAGTTGCAGTGAGGTATAGTAAGCTTTCTATCATACCCCTATAAGCTCTTTGATCAAAGCTTTCTCCACTTTAATTAATGTCTAACTTAGTGGAGGTGCTCATATGAGTGTTGATAGCCTTTGAGCTATCAATATTAAACCTTTTTAGCAAATCTAAAGCATATTTTGTTTGACTAAGAAAAATAACATTACTTAGTTATTTGATTTGTAAGCCTAAAAAGAAAGTTATTTCTCCCATTAAATTCATTTCAAATTCAAGACTCATACTTTTAGCAAATGACTCACATAGAGATTTATTCGTGGAATTGAAAATAATATCATCAACATAAATTTAAACAATAAGAAAATTATTTTTAAAATTTTTGATAAACAATATAGTATCGACCTTGCCTTTTGAAAAATTATTTTCAATAAGAAATGAGCTAAGTCTCTCATATCAAGCCCTTGGGCCTTGTTTCAATCCATAGAGAGCTTTAGTCAATTTAAACATATGATTAGGGAGATTATCATTCTCAAATCTGGGAGGTTGTTCAACATAAACTTCTTCGGAAATAAAGCCATTAAGAAAAGCACTTTTAACATCCATTTGAAACAACTTAAAATTATTACTGTTAGTATAGGCAAGGAGCATCCTTATGGCTTTTAATCGTGCCACAAGAGCGAAGATCTCTTCATAATCGATCCCTTCTTCTTGGTTGAAACCTTTGGCCACTAATCTAACATTGTTTCTAACCACGGTACCAAATTCATCTTGCTTGTTTCTAAAAACTCATTTAGTAACTAAATAGTCATTTGACCTAGTAACAAGCTTCCACACCTCATTTCTCTTAAATTGATTTAACTCATCTTGTATTGCGATGACCCATGAATCATTTTTCAATGCCTTGTCAATGCATTTAGGTTCAATTTGGAAGAGAAAAGCGACGTTTACACAAAAATTCTTAAGAGATGAACGAGTTTGAACTCCTTTAGATATATGTCTCCTATGATTAGCTCCTTAGGATGAGCATCTACATACTTCTAATCCTTGGGTAATATTGTTTCGGAAGTAGATATATCTAAGTTGCTAGATGGAGAAATGATTTCATTTAAATTCAAAGCATCAAAATTAACATCATCATCAAAATCATTTTTCTTAACTTCAGAAATTTCAATAAATACAACATGAATAGATTCTTCTATAATCAAAGTTCTTTTATTAAATATACGAAATGCTTAAGAAATAGAAGAATAACCAAGAAAAATTCCTTCATCGGATTTAGTATCAAATTTTCCTAAAGCATCTTTTTCATTCAAGCTAAAACACTTACACCCAAAAACTTTAAAATATGAAACATTGAGTTTTTTATTGTTCCACAACTCATAAGGAGTTTTGGTGAGTAAAGGTCTTACTAAATTCTATTCATGACATAGCATGCCGTGTTTACGACTTCGGCCCAAAAATATTTGGGTAGGTTATGTTCATTCAACATGGTTCTTGTCATTTCTTGTAAGTTTCTATTCTTTCTTTCTACTACTCCATTTTGTTAAGGATTTCTTGGAGTAGAGAAGTTGTGGTTGTATCCATTAGATTCACAAAATTCTTAGAAATCATGGTTTTGAAATTCACCACCGTGATCACTTCGAATTGACGAAATCATAAAACCATTTTCATTTTAAACAAGTTTACAAAACTTAGAGAAATACCTAAAGCATTTACTTTTGTGTGCCAAAAAATAAGTTCATATGTGTCTACTATAATCATCCACGATGACAAATGCGTATTTGCTACCTCCTAGGCTTGATGTAGCAATTGGTCCGAACAAGTTCATATGGATCAATTGCAAAGGTCTAGAGGTGTTTATTTGGTTCTTAGGTTTGAAGCTACCTTTTATTTGTTTTCTTAGTTAACATGCATCACACACATTATCTTTGACGAACTTGATATGAGGAATTCCTCTTACAAGTTCTTTAGATAAAATTTGAGTGATTAGTTTTATGCTAGCATGACTTAATCTCCTATACCAAAGTTAAGCATCATCATTTAAAACCGAAAAACACATTTCATTGCAAATATCATTAATGTCAATAGTGTATACGTTATTTTGTTTTAGTGTAATCATAGATGTGTTTTTGTGTGATTTTTTAATAATATAAGCATTAGAATCAAATTTAATGATGTATCCTTTATCACACAATTGACTAATGCTCAAAAGGTTATGCTTTAAGCTATCGACTAACAACACATCTTTAATAGAAAAGATGAATTCGTTACATATGGTTCCTTTGCCAATGATTTTATCCTTGTTGTTATTTCCGAATGTGATATATCTTTCGTCTATGCTAGTGAGCTTAGAGAATTGAGATGGATCTCTAGTCATATGCCTTGAGCATCCACTATCAAGATACCATCTCTTGCTCCTAGCTTGTGATGGTAAACGTTTCTATAAAAAAGGATAATTTTTAAGTATCCATTTAACCTTGGGTGCCTCAAAAATCGATCTACATAGCTTATCATATTGCATTAAGTCATTTGAGGTTCTTTTAGGAACTCAAATCAATTTGTGTGGACTACATTTCTTAAATGGATAATGATAAGCTACATACCCAAATTTGTAACAAAAGTTACATTTCTTTCTGGGTGAAACATGCAAAGTAGGGCCTTTAACAAAGGTGGTTGGATTTTGGTGAGAGCTACTCACAAATCTGATTCTGCCTTTTCCATGAACGTGACCATTATTAGCAAGGATCATGTTCAAGCATTTGCTACCAACCTTAAACTTTTCTAAGGTTTTCTTAAGTAGGAAGTTTTCTTTTTGAAGTAATTCTAATTCATCACATTTCGTACATGAAGCTAGACTATCATTGTGCTCAAGTTTTAATCTATCAAAATTGCTAATAAGAGAAGCATGTTTCTTTTTTAAAGAGTTATATTTTTTACTCAATGTTCTACATTCATCAAATAATTCATGAAATGCATTTAAAAGCTAATCGAAAGATAAATTTACGTCTAATGAACTTGTTACCTCATCTCCAATAGTCATTAGTGCATAGTGAGCAACTTGCTCGGTGATGGTAAGCCCCTCTTCTTCGAATGCACTTGAGTCGTCCCATGTTGCTTTAAGAGCCTTCTTCTTTGGTTGCCTCTTCTTGACTATGGGACATTCGCTCTTGTAATGTCCCGGCTTCTTACATCCGTAGCATATTACTTGATCTTTCTTGGGTTCAAATTTATTTTTAGTATCATTTTTAAATTTATTCCTTTTAATGAATTTTTTAAATTTCCTTGTTAATAGTGTCAGGTCTTCATCAAGGTCCTCATCACTTGAGTTTTCTTTCAAGTGGTCTTCTTGAGTTTTTAGTGTCATATCCTTCCTATTATTTGGAAGGGTGTTCTCAAGCTCTTCATGAGCTTTACAAGTCATCTCATAGGTCATTAGTGACCCAATTAGTTCTTCGAGAGGAAAATTATTTAGGTCTTTGGCCTCTTGAATGGCCGTGACTTTAGGGTCCCAACTCTTTGGAAAGGATCTTAAAATTTTATTAACAAGCTTAAAATCCGAGAAACTTTTATCAAGTCCTTTTAGACTATTGACGACATTCATAAATCGGGTGTACATGTCTCCAATGGTGTCACTCGGTTTCATTCGAAACAATTCATAAGTATACACTAAAAGATTGATTTTTGACTCCTTCACTCTACTATTGTGTTCATGAGTCACTTCGAGTGTGTGTCAAATATCAAATGTCGTTTCACAAATGGACATACGATTAAACTCGTTTTTATCTAAGACACAAAATAAGGCATTCATAGCCTTTGCGTTTAAAGCGAAAGTCTTCTTCTCCAATTCATTCCAATCGTTCATTTGGAAGAGAAGACTTTTGAAATCCATTTTCTACAATATTCCATAATTTAAAATCTATTGAAATTAGGAAGATTCTCATTCTAGTCTTCCAATATGTGTAATCCGTCCCATTGAACATGGGCGGACGTGTAATTGAATGACCCTCTAGGTTGCCGGTAAATGTCATCTCTCTTGGGTTTAAAACCAAATGAGAGTGAACCTTGCTATGATACCAATTGTTAGGATCAAGAGTGACACTAAGAGGGGGGGTGAATTAGTGCAGTGGAAAACTTTTATGATTTCAAAAGACTTATTTCGATTAAAATCGATTCTGACGAAAATGGTTTTGATTCAATCTGTTTCGGAGAGAATTTGAACTTGAAAGCTTTCGTAAAAGTGCAAGAGAAAATTAAGGAGATTTGCAGTAATATAAATTACACAAATGAAAAACGTCGGTTTCGTAAAGTCTTCATACGATTAAAGCCGATCTCGGAAGGTGTTTACTTGAAAGCATATATAGGCGTAGTAAAAGCACGGTAAGGAGGAGAGGCAGTTTGTTATAAAAGTAGATTGCTCAAAGTAAATGCAAACCGAGTTTTAGAGTGGTTCGGTCAATGTGACCTATATCCACTTTCGGATTCCTCCTCTAACGAGGTCATCGGCATCCACTAAAGGCCTTCCTTCAATAGGTGAAGACCAAACACCTCTTTACAGCGCTTTCTTCTTTTCTCAGGTTTAGGAGATAACCCTTATAAGTCTCACTCCACTTTTTTGGATGGTTACAAGGCTAAGAGATGAAGGAGGAGAACTCTAACTTTTACAACACTTTTATGACTCAAGACTTCAAGATTAAGCCAATACTTTTGTGCCCTTTCATGCATAAAAAGGTGGGGTTTTTATAGGCCCCAATGGCTTCAAAATTGGAGCCAAAAAATATCACATCCCCGGAATCCGAGGTACTGGCGGTACCACCATCGTTACTAGGTGGTACTATCGTCGCTGATCTGACTCTGGGCGGTACCATCGCCGAACAACGGTGGTACCACTACCCAGTCTGGGCGATACCCCCGCCCAAATCTAGGGGCACTGCCTTCCAAGCGGTGCCACCGCTGACCATGTTTTTAGGGGCTTAATTGGGTGCTCAATTCAGCCCAATTCAGCCCTATTAAGGGCTCAATTGGCCCCTAATTAAGTTAGTGGGATTACCTCCCAATCCTAACATAATTTATGCTCTAACTACGTTAACTAAGACATGATTACAGTGTTGCTTGTTCCGATACGTCAATTGCTCTTCCGATGAGCTTCCGACGTACTTCCAGCGAACATCCGACGAACTCTCAACAATGTTCCGATGGACTCCTAGCAAGCTCCTGGACTTTACAACGATCTTCTTGGCGAGTTACGCTGAGCTTCTTTGGCAAGCTCCTGGACTTCTCGGTTGGTTCCGGTAGAACTTCCGACGAATGTCCGGACTTCCATCGAACTCTTGAACTCCCAATGAGATCTCGATCTTGACTCCGGCACAAACCCTGCTCTATGTCTCACTGCTATCGTAGTTAATCCTACACACTTTTCTGAACATATAGATTAGATCAAATAATTTACAATTGATTTCATCATCAAAATCCGAGATTTAACATTTGATTCCTTTATAATGAGCCAAGGGTATAATCGAACCACATCTTATCATTGTATGTTTACAAAGAAATTTTCAGATGATGATTTCATTATTTTCTTACTATATGTTGATGAAATGTTGATTGTTAGCCATAATGCTGGTAAAATTGAAAAGCTTAAAAGAGAGATAAGTAAGTCCTTTACCATGAAAGACTTGGGATCGGTAAAACAAATATTTGACATGAAGATTCTTCGTGATAGGAGAAAAGGGAATATTTGGCTATCTTAAGAGACCTACATTGAAAAGGTTCTTGAAATATTCAACATGAGTAAAACTAAAGCAGTTTGTTCTCCATTTGCAAGTCATTTCAAGCTTAGTTTGAAATAATATCCTACAAGTGAGAAAGAAAAAGAAGAAATGTCCAAAGTGTCTTACTCATCTGCAGTAGGTAGTTTGATGTATGCTATGGTTCGTACTAGGCCAGATATAGCTCATGCAGTTGGAGTTGTCAATCGGTTTCTCTCTAATCCTGGTAAAGAACATTGGGTAACAGTGAAATGGATATTAAGATATCTAAGAGGTATTTCCAGGTTGTGTTTATGTTTTGGCAGTGATGAACCTGTGCTAGAGGGGTACATAGATACAGACATGACAGGTGATACTAATTCTAGGAAGTCCACTTCAGAATTCTTGATGACAAGTGTAGGGGAGCAATCTCCTAATAGTCTAAGTTACATAATTATGTTGATCTATCAATCACAAAAGCATAATATATAGCAATTATTGAAACCTATAACGAAGCTTTATGGATGAAAATATTTCTATAGGAATTAAGCTTGAAACAGGAAGGAAATATTGTTTACTGTGATAGTCAAAGAGTTATTCACCTCTCAAAAAATTCAACATATTATTCTAGATCTATGTATATTATGGTACATATTACTGGATTCATGATGTGCTTGAGATGAAAGAATTACACTTGAAAAATATGCATACCAATGAGAATGAATCAGATATGTTTATAAAATCTTTGCCTAAGGAGAAGCTTGAAGCATGTAGGTAAAAAGCGGGCTTAGTACAATTCACCATATGAGTTGGAGAGGGAGAATTATTGGGTCCAGCCCATATGTGGGCTTGGACTAGATGATTTGAGCATTGAGCCCAAATCTGATTTATTAAAGAAAAATAGAAAAGGGCGGAGACATGCATAGTGAGGGTAGCGAACAAGCGTGCATGCAGCGAGCGAACAGTGGCGACGCGACAAAGAAATAGAGAGAGTAAAGGAGAAAAAAAGTGAAGGTTTTTTTTTTGGGTTTTTGCTAGATGATCGAGCGGTTAAACTTTGTTGGTTTTGGCTTAAATTTTATGTATAGAATCTTTACAATAAGCTCTACAATCTTAATAGTATCGATCTGTAATTTATCCTCTCTATAGTATTTTCCTGTTATACCCATTTTGTGAGACTTAAAATTTTCTTTTCATGAAATTCATGTTTGGTGATGATGATATGCTAATGCTGAGCTAAGATTTATGTTCTTGATGTTATTGTGATCCTTTGATTATCCCGGAGAAGACTTACTGTAAACTTGTTATTATTTTTTGTGATAGTGAAATTTTGAAGTGGATTATGGTACGTGGTTTTTGTCGCATTGGATTTTTCACGTAAAAATTTTGATGTCTCACTTTATGATTGATTTATTATTCTACTGATAACAAGTTTGTGTTTTGATGAGAAACACCGTAATAGTGTTTCTCAAACAAGGAGTTCGTCTAATGTTTTTTTCTTTTTCTTTCCATTTTGTCGGAGAAGGGTTGGTTGACGATAGAAACCATTCGTCGATGAGGAAAGCATGTGGTTACATGTTTAGCTGCTACCATAGCACCCTTTACACTGTGTATTACAGTGTCTCTGCCTCCTATGTCAGAAATGATCGAGGGGGTGGAGGGGTGTTCATGAGAGACAGTCTGGCATCATTTTCGTGATTCAAAATTATTATTGATAAAAGAAAATATATTATTAGTTAGGCGATTATTAGATCAGGGTATCATTTGGGTCATTTGGTATAGTATTTTTAAATATGCTTTTTGATGTTTTTGTTTTTGTGTCGGAAACATTAAAACAGATCAATTTTCGATCCGGGTGATGTTTTTCCTAAATTATTATTCGTACCTTTTTGAATCTTTTCATGTTATATTAATTAGTTTTCATTGTGTTTTGATTTTATTTTATATTATTCACTTATTGAAAACACTATAAAGTTATTAAAATATACTGTACCTAACATAGGATTGTTTTTTTTAAAAAAAAAAAGAAAATTATCGTTGCTCTTACACAATGATGATATATTAATTTGATAACGTAATCAGTTTGATTGAAGATTACGAGATTTGATTCATTTATAATATTTTTAAATAAAATTTTGTAGGGTTTTTGTTCTCGTGTGAAAAATATTATAACAGGTCATAGGGGTGTGGGCGGTGCAGCCTATGAATCGATCCGAGGTAATGGTCGAGAATTGTTTCGATGGGGCTAACCAGGGATGTTTAATGTATTAGGAAAAACAAATTGAAAAGAGACTATTAGTTTTAAATTTAATTATTTGATGACAGTAAACGGCTCTGTAGGTGAGGAGTGGCGTGCTTCGCATGCGATCTCCGATGATCTGGCAGAAGAAGAAACGTCGAGTGACGGTGTCCGATGGATATGATCGTCGACGAGTGAGGAAGTCTTTGGGAGGATTACTTTAGTACGCGTGTACCTAATGCACCCACTACTAGTGTTGTAGATAAGTTCGTTTATTTCTTTAGATGGCCGCCTCGGTCCCAGTATTTATGTACCCGAACCCTCTCCAGCCTCTTTACTTCCATCTAACCAAACCACCAAAAAAATTCCACCATGCAGGCCGGCGAAGGAATTACGACCCCATCTCCGGCAGCAGAAGGAGGGGCTCCGGCGGGTCTGACGGCGGAGGAGTATGCGGGCCTGCGCTCCGCGATCGAAACCCACCATCGGTACGACGTCGGCCCGGGACAATGCTCCTCCATCCTCGCCCAGCGGATCCGGGCCCCGGCCGCCACCGTCTGGTCGGTGGTCCGGCGGTTCGACCGTCCCCAGATCTACAAGCACTTCATCCGGAGCTGCGCCCTCAAGGACGGGAGTGACGGCGGTGGCGAGCTCCGACCGGGGTGCCTCCGCGAGGTCAGCGTCATAACCGGCCTCCCGGCGAGCACCAGCACCGAGCGCCTCGACCTCATCGACGACGGCCGGCGTGTGCTCGGCTTCACCATCGTCGGCGGAGAGCACCGCCTCCGGAACTACCGGTCCGTTACCACCGTCGACGAGCTCCCCGCGGGGGAGGGCGGGGAGCCCCGGACGGTGGTTCTCGAGTCGTACGTGGTGGACGTGCCGGAGGGGAACACCGTGGACGACACAAAGCTGTTCGCCGACACCGTCGTCCGCCTCAACCTCCAGAAGCTCGCCTCGGTGACGGAGGCAGCGACGCGATCTGAGAAGAAGTGAAACGCACAAGGATCCAGGGAAAGTTACCAAACCGCCCTCTGGTTGCCACCTCACACGGGATGACGGGAAGGGAGGCCGACGGCGGAACGAAGGGTGAAAGCGGTAAGCCGTCCTCCGAGACGGGGTTGTTTTGGTAGTTTTGCCTGCCCTCCGTTGCTGTCGGTTTCGTCTTCCGTGCGATAGCCCACCTTCTTGTGACCTCCAACCGAGATAAAAGAAAGCAATCATGTCGCGGTGGGCCCCGGTGTGGTTTTGTTTTTGTTCTGGGGAAGTTGGTGGTGTGGAGGAGTTCGTTCGCTGCTCGTGAATCGTGTGTCTGTACACACTCGGTCATGCTTATCGGTCTCATCTTTTTTGTCTCATGCAACTCGTGGGTGGGGTGTCTTTGAAAATTGCAGCGCTGTTTTCTTTTGTTCTTTTCAGTAGAATCTCGAGAGGCGAGTGATCGAAGGCATCGTGCCGAGGCACCGTTGCCACACCATGGGACTCGGT
>NC_088334.1:13575000-13742500 GCF_036884655.1 Musa acuminata AAA Group | reverse complement strand
CGAAAAAAGCCTCGTCAGGTCTACCAGAGCTTTGAAAGAGCAATGGGACAAAGGGAATTTTCCACGCTGACATTTTCGAGTATATATATAGTAGGGTGCTTAAGACCTACAGATTCCAGTCTAACCTGTGCTTTTCCAATTCCAAACCCCATTTTCCACCTTGCTTTTATCGACCACCCACGCATGGGTTTTGCTTTTAATTTCTCCTCTACGCGAAGGAGGAACTCTCGGTGTTCCGACAAGCTGAGGAGGGAGAGCTCCGTAGGTCGAAGCGGCATATTCTTCGGTGAACACATGCAGTACTTACTGTGATTTGATCAAAGTGCTTCGAGTAGATAATGTGCGATGATGGACGGAAGCCAACCTAACGATGGTCCATGCGGGAGCCACCAGTTGTTTTGAGAGAGAGAGAGAGGTGGGTCCCACTCCGCATCGACCCATAACTCAAGGTTAATTAACTGGCAACGCCTAAACCCTGGGTTCTGGCATTAAACAAACCCCCAAATGGCATCGCCACCCAACGCTGCGGTGTTACATCCGATATCACCACCGCGGAGCATCTCTCTCTCTCTCCCTCTCTCTCTCTCTTTCCTTTTATTTTATGCACCAGCTTCTTCAACTCCTCTCTCGCCATCCATCGTCTCCCTACCTGGATAGCCCCTCCCTTTCTTTCTCTGCAAACCATCGAGCCTCGTTCTTTCCATATGTACGTGGCTGTCTCCTGCAGCTAGCCCTCTTGGTTCTTCCCTTGGGCTGCCCTTGTCTTTGCTTTCTTCTTTTCTCCCTCGATCGTTTCTGCTTGAACACTTAAAAAAAACAAAAAACCCTCCCCTTTTAATATAAATATATAAAATATATATGTGTATATATGATTTTCAGAGGCTTTCCTCACTCTCTCCAATTTTTTTTCTTCTTTTTTTAAGCTGACAAAACAGTGCTGCTTATTTTTTTTCTTCTTCCTCCTCCTCCTCTCATCTTATTGTTTTTGTTGGATGAGGTTATGGCTGGTCTGGATCTAGGCACCGCTTCAAGGTACGCCCACCATCTCTCCCACCGTCCCGGCCTTCACCTTCGGCACCACCACGACCCCGAGTCCGACGACCAGAACGATGGCGGTGACAGCAGTAACAACGGGCACAGCCAATTCCGCAGCTCTGACCGCGAGGGCTCGGCGACGGACCAACAGGGACTCGAGCCGGTTGCGGCAGGCTCCGGGCCCGGGGACGTCGTGGCCCGGCGACCCCGGGGAAGGCCACAGGGCTCCAAGAACAAGCCCAAGCCCCCGGTGATCATCACCCAGGAGAGCGCCAACACCCTCCGGGCACACATCCTTGAGGTCGGGGCTGGGTGTGATATCGTCGAGTGCATCGCGACGTACGCTCGCCGCCGGCTGCGCGGGATCTGCGTCCTCAGTGGCAGCGGCACCGTCTCCAACGTCACCGTCCGCCAGCCGTCGACGGCCGGCTCCGTCGTCACTCTCCATGGCCACTTCGAGATCTTGTCGCTGTCGGGGTCCTTCCTCCCGCCGCCCGCTCCCCCTGGAGCTACTAGCCTCACCATCTTCCTCGCAGGAGGCCAGGGGCAGGTCGTCGGTGGGAACGTCGTCGGTACGCTCTTCGCAGCAGGGCCAGTGATCGTGATCGCTGCCTCATTCACCAACGTCGCCTACGAGCGGCTGCCGCTCGAGGAGGAGGAACCACCGCAGATGCAGATGCAGCCGCCAGACGCGCAAGGGTCGGGAGGAGACGGCGGGAGCGGGACCAGCGGTGCAGGCGGCAACACGTTCTCGGACCCGTCCGGACTCCCCTTCTATAGCTTGCCGCTTAACATGGCCAATAGCCAGCTTCCGGTGGACGCGCACGGGTGGCCGGCGGGCGCGCCTGGTCGGTCCCTGTTCTGATACGAATGCTGCAATCGCAATCGAAACGACTGCCAAAAGAGATTTATAATTCCACGGGGAGATGGATGGCCGAATCATGGATGACTCGATGCTGCGGCGGGCATGCAGCAGCAGCAGAAAAGGTTAGCATGCAAATCCAAAAATTTCAGTGTACAATTACTTTTATTTTTCTTTTATTTTTCGTGTCTCGCTTTCTTAGATTTTCCATGTCGTCTTATCTCCTTCTCATTTTCTTTGCCTCATTTCCTTCAGATGTTGTTGTTGTTGTTGTTGTTGTTCATGGAAACTCTCTTTTCGTAAGCGGTATTGGGTTTGAGACCACGGCACGGCCTTATACAACACTTTTGCTCTTTGTTCTATCATCAGCAACTCCATCGCTTCATTTCTAAACATAGATAGCCCTCGAAACATGTACTTGTTTCATATTTGGCTCTCCTACCTGAAGGGGAAAAAAGAGAGGAGAGAAACCGAACAACTGATCGAGTCCTATGACAACGAGGAGACATGAAGAAAGTAGAACAACAAGCTCCTCCTCACCTTCTTCGATCAGAACATCTACGAGGTTGGTCCCGATAAAATCTTTGCACATTCGGAGTCCGTCGATCGAGTTCACGCCACGTTTGGCTTCACATTTACGATCGGTTCCTTTTGTCTTCCTGCACCGAATTAAGAAATCAGAAAGAACACTGGTAGTGCCTAATCTCATGGCCAAGTTTTCTTTCACCAACTTGCTGCTAATGCCCATGATGTTATATTTACGATCGGTTGCTAAAACTCTATTATATCCGGAAAATTCTCAGAGAGGAGATCGTACTTACTCTTGATATTGTTCCTTGCTCCGAGCTTTTTCTTGCTGTACCTATATAATTATGTGTTTTTACAGTCTTAATCTGATCTGTCGTGTGAATCTGCAATGAGAGATGTCGTTATGTTAGGTATCCATAATTCATATGAAGCAATAATTCCATTTTATATGAACTACCAATCCTCCTCAAGCAAGAAAAAGCCCTAAAGACATCTCCAACATGACTCGGAACCAAACCCGATACGATGACGATTGAAATAAGGCTGCTTTTTTCATTAGCATTTAATCTGATTTATAGCTGGGGGTGTTGAGCTCGGTGTCGATCACATGCTCTACTTTGTCCTCCATCGCTAGTTAATTCCATTAAAAATCAATCAAGCAAAATGTCGTGCAGTTGTATTGTGTGATTTTCTATGTCGCACTTCCCTGCACTGTCTCGGCATTTTGTCGACGTCCGATGGCATCGTTTTGTTTTCTTCTACGATGGAGGTCGAAGTCGCATCACGAGTGATAGCTGGATGGCACTGTTGATGCAAGTTTTAGTGTTCGTCACTGCTTTGCGAGCTCTAATCATCCACCGGGTTGAAGCGCTTCCATCATCTCACGTTCTTGTTTCGCTAACTCGGAAGATGCATCTTTACAAGGAGTCCACCTTCGTCTCGGACTCGAGAGGTCTCTTCGATGCTATCTTTGATCGCCCTTACCTGTTCTTCTTTCGAGTTCATAAGACTTGAGGGTTCGAGTTTGCTCCTGAAACCTCTTACCGACTTTTCTTTCTCCCGAGTGCCGATCTCCAGAAATGATTTCATATGTCTCGTCGTCTATCGCGATCGGGCGATTCCAAATGAAAACCTTTTATCTCTAACATCATATGTTTCGACACAAATATACAAACAAACAAACTAGATGAACACCAATCGTAGCAGCATGCAGTGTAGCCTTCATGACGATCAAAAAGAGTTAATATTGCTTCCGGTAGAGCGGCTCATAACTTTCCGTGCTACCGAAAGGATACACTGATGGGATATAAAAATAAAATAAATTTTTATATACGATAAATATTAACAGAGCAGTTAAATTAAATGAAATCATAATCAAATAAAATATCAATATTTAGATGAAAAATCTTTTCAAGGATAAAAAGTACAGGACAAATCAGACATAATCCACTATAAGAATAATGAAAATATGAATGTCATAATCTTTTGTCAAAAACAAGGATTTCCTTCCCTTCTCTTGTTTTTCTGTCCTTCCCTCCTCTTTTTTGAATCACATTGTTGCTGTAGTTTTTTTTACCCCTTCTACTATAGTTTTCTGCTTCAATCTCATAGCCACCACACCCCCCTTATTTGATCTAGGGTTTTCGTTGAAAGGGAGATAGGCTATGGGCTGTTAAAATCCACTATGGGCTGAATTTATAGGCTGTCAGCCCAATAACCTTCCCCTTCAACCCATAAGGGAGGCTATCTCATGAATCCTCAATGTGAAGTTATGCTGATCAGTTGTCGACATATCTCCGGCCTTTCTTTTGGTATGGTCTTTGTCAATGTGTTTGCTCCGTTATCATCTGTGTGAATTTTTTGAAATTGCAACTGTTTCTCTTCAAGTATATTTCGAATCCAGTGGTATCTGACATCTATATGCTTTGACTTGGAATGAAAAGTTTGGTTCTTACACAAATGGATGACACTCTAGCTGTCACAATTCACCACATAGTTTTCTTATTTCAGTCCTAATTCTTGTAAGAATTTTTCATCCATAATATTTCTTTGTAAACCTCTATAACAATAAAATATTTTGCCTCTATGGTGGAAAGAGTAATACACATTTGTAATCTGGATTATCATAACATAACTCTCCCTGTAAAAGTAAGTACATGATGTAGACTTTCTCGTATCAATATCTCTTATCATATCTGCATCTGTGTAACCTATCAACACAGGTGATCCACCTCCAAAGCTTAAACAAACCTTAAAGCTCCTTCTGAGGTATCTAAATATCCACTTTACTACTTCCTAGTACTCTTTGCTTGGATTTGCAAGAAATATACTAGTAACACCCACTGCATATGTGATGTCCGACCTCGTACATATCATTGCATATATGAAACTTCCAACTATTGAAGCATAAGGAACCTTTTACATTTTCTCCTACTCCTCATCACTTGACGAACTCTATTCTGAGCATAACTTGTGACTTACAAGAGGAGAACCAACTGTCTTTGCATTACTCATACTAAACTTTTCCAATACCTTCTCAATGTATTTCTCTTGTGACAACCAAATCTTTTTTGTTTTTTTATCACAGGAAATATACATGTCTAGTATTTGATTTGCTCGCCCTATGTCCTTCATTGTAAAATAGTCACTTAGTTCTTTCTTCAATCTATCAATTATAGATATATCTTTCCCAATGATAAACATGTCTTCAACCTAAAATAAGAGAATAATAAAATTCTCACCAAACCATTTGATGTATACACAAAAGCCGTTCTTTTGTATTCATTTTCAATCATAAATGAATCAAACTTTCTGTACCACTGTCTTAGAGCTTGCTTTAATCGATATAAGTTCTTCCTCAATTTACAAATAAAGTTCTCTTTACCTTTGACTTTTAAGCCTTCTGGTTGTTTCGTATAAATTTTTCCTTCAAATCACCCTGAAGGAAAGTTGTCTTCACATCTAACTGTTCAACCTCCAAGTCCTAGCTAGCAACAATACCAAGAGTAACACAAATAGAAGATATTTTAATAATAGGAGAAAAAATATCTTCAAAGTCAATACCTTTCTTTTAACCAAAGGCTTTCACAACCAATCTAGCTTTGTACTTTGGTTGAAAACAATATTATTGAGTCTTCAATCTAAAAACTCATTTGTTTTTCAAGACCTTCATTCTCTTTACTAGTTGCACCAAATCATAAGTATGATTTTTTTGAAAAACATCTATTTTTTTGTTTACTTTCAATTACTTCCTAGTAACTCTTTGGTTCATGTGCATCAAAAAAACATCACATACTCATCTATAGAATATCTTCTAGAAGATTCACATTATCCAGAAGATAATAATAATAATAATAATAATAATAATAATAATAATAATAATAATAATAATAATAATAATAATAATAATAATAATAATATCGTCCCCGTAACAATCAGCTCGTCGTCGTGCCACGGGTATCCATCCATTGGAATTCAGACTGTCACAGGCATTGCTACATACATGAGTTGACACGTGGGTGTTCCAAAAAGACCTCCTGATATTGATATGATATCCATCGCCCCTCGCAGCGGCGATCGACGGTTGCGATGAAACCGAAGAAAAAAAATATAGAAACGAACGGACTCTCTTCATTTTATTATTGTTTCTTTTAGGAAGAAAACAAACACCCGCAACCAAACGAAGACCATACATGGCAACAGGGGTGTGATCCCGCTCCTCTCTCTCGCCCTCGCCATCCGATTGCGGTCTGGTTGTACAGGTATCGGGTCATTTCTCCTCCTCTCTCTCGGTCTCTCTGTTCCTTTGCCTCGTGATGGTGACCGATCATCTGATTTCTTTACTTGATCGAGAAGGGGTTTCGGAGATCGTCATGGCGTCCTCCGACGACTCGACCAACGACGGGGCCGATCAGGTGACTCCTACGAACTCTTCGCGAGTCGTTGTTAATCTCTTTTGTTGTCTCATCTTGAGATCCCAAGAATCGTCTAAATGAGGCAAACGTGGAACCCTCTTGTTGGATTCTTGTATGCTCGTTGTTGTTCTCTGTGTGTTGCTGTTTGATTGCATTATCTTTCTCAAGCCGCAAGAGTCACATGAAAGGGGTTGCGGCGAAACCCCCATGTCCGATTCTTGTACCTCTCTTTGTAGCTCATCGACTCCGTTCTTTTCCTGAAATTGCGAGAGTTATCTGAGAGGATTTGGATGGAACCCCCTCTGTCGGATTCTTGTCTTTCTCTGTTACTAATTTATGATAAGGATGCCGTGTTTGGACTTTGCCAATCCAAGAAGGTGAAACTCTTATTTGGTAGTGAAAGAGTCCGAGTGGATTGCTGGTTCGTCTTATCTTAGATCTGGTTCCGCTTTCTTGAAATTTGTCAATTATGTGCGGTTCTTCCTAAGATTAGTTTGTCATTCATCGAAGTATCCTTGATCTGTGGGAATACGGTGACCGGTGAAGAGATGTATAGCAGATTTTGGAATGATTTACGATTTCTTGTTCTTTGAAAATATGGGTGGTTCGAGATTTGAATACAGGGATCGATGCAAGAGGCAATCGAGACGGTTCTGTAATTTGTCTTACCATGTACCCTCTGGAATCCAATGATGTGGGCTGAAACTTACAAAAATCCAAAAGGTGGTTTGTATAAATAAGTAAATTTCAGCCAAAAAACTAGTTCCAATATCAGTGTTTTCTGAAATCTGTGAAGCAGCATTGGTTTCCATAAAATCTGTTTGTCATGTGGTGATTGATCCTTGTTCTATGAAGGGCACTGATACCAATCAAGAGATCTGTACTAGGTATTGTGATCATAACTTCTTGTGCTTTGAATAAATAGATGGCTTTGGGCTTGAATACAAGGGACCAATACAAGAGTCTCCCAACAAAAATCCGTATTTTACCTCATTTTCTCATCTGGTGTACTGCAAACCATGTGAAAGACTTTAAGCTTAGTGCAAAGTCACATGATATCTCATTCGCTGTGTTTTTGCTTCCATTCTGAGCACCAATTATTTCCCTTGCTCGCTTGCTTCCAGTGGTGTGCTAATCAATTATGTAGTTGCATTTATGCTTGCAATTAATCTCATTGTAGCCATGCAGGTAAGTCAGTGGGATAATCATTAGTGTTGCATTTGTCATGTCATCGTCATCAGGCTTCTAGAGCTTTACACTAATGATCATCGGATGCCCTTTGAGATTAAAAGAAAAATTTTATAAGACAATTGTAAGACCAACAATGTTTTATGGATCTGAGTGTTGAACAGTGAAGAAACAACAAATACAAAAGGTTTGTGTTACTGAAATGAGAATGCTGAGATGGATGTGTTTAGGAAGCCTTCAGATGTGACAGTCAGAAGAGATAAAATAATTAATGTTAGTAGCACGAGAAGAGATAGAGGAAGACCTAAAAAAAAAAATAGAAACTATAAATAAAGATTTAAGTACTCCGAACCTAACTAAGCACATGACTTTTTACATATTTCAATGGCGGCAAAGGATTCATATTGTCGAACCCAAATAGTTGGGACTTATGACTTTATTGTTGTTGTTGCTTTCCAAGATATCCATGTCGTGCGTCAATTATACGGTCATAAAAAATCAAATCTTGCCTTTCTTTCCTTGATTAAACTTCAGGGGTTTATATGATTCTAAGTGATCTCTCTTCTTTGTGTTGATGGTAACACCTAGAGGTCGATCATTGTATTAAACTGTTTATGTTCATCTTGCAACTACGTTGAATTTAGGATTACATATAGTGAAAATTCAAAATTTGAATTTTCTTTTATGTATGCCAATTCTTCCTCAAATGTCCATGTTACTTAACAACACAAAACTTGTTGTTGTTGTTGTTGTTGTATACTTCATGATAATTGTGTTTGCGAACAATTTAGTTAAAGGAAAAAAAGAAAATCTGCAATGATGTATAAGAATTATTGATCGCAATATACTATATGTTTATGAATTGTTTTTGTAAATTGATAGTTGCTTTGAGCTGCTTCCATCATTTTTTGTTGGTGATCAACTTTACCTGCCCTTTTGTGTTTTCATATACCTCGTTTTACTATTGTTTCATATTAACTGGTTGTTTTGTGAATGCAATTTTTTTTGTCAATACATCTCTTGCTGTTTTCCAGGTTTTGACTGAAGAACGTGGGTACACAAGATTATTGACACTTAATAGGCCTCGACAATTGAATGCTCTCTCTTTTCCGATGGTATGTCATGATGATTGGCCATCTATGTAGTTTTATAATTGTATAATGCCTATCTACAGAATGAAGCATACTTTGTGTATGTTTGATAAGCATACACAAAATGGAATGCTAGCTTAAAACTTTACAGGTTTCTGTTCCATCATTCACTTATTTTGTGATTCTTTGTTTTGCTAAAAAAATGCTGTATGGTTACATTTGTTTTTTACTAGTAATCACAATTACAAGTTCTTACCAATCTTCCGAGTTAATTCTACATTGTTTTTTAGGATATGTATATGTATATGTATATGTATATGTATAATATGTATATATCTATGTGTGTGTGTATATATACATACATATATATATATACATATATATATATATATACATATATATATACATTATACATATACATATACATAAACATATATATACACATATATATGTATATATATTCTTTTTGTTTGTGTCATCACTGTATCAGGTATTTGATTAGGAAACTATAGCATAGTCATCAGATACATCTCTTTCTTTGTTACTGGTTATGACTATTGCAGTTATATACCTTTGCATACCTTACAGTGTGAGAGTATATTGTTCCTTAGAACTCATCATCTAGACAGTGTTAACTTTCTCAAATTTTGTCCATAACCTATGTTGAAATTAACTGATGATTTTCCAGATTATGCAACTCCTCAACAACTTAATTGCTTATGAGAAGGATCCTGAAGTCAAATTATTGATATTGAAGGTAACTATCAATTCATAAAACCCTAAATCCATCAGGGAATATTGATTTTGTTGCACCAGCATTTTTTTTTATTGCTATCCATGTTTCTTTAATTCCATCTGCTTCATATAGTCTATTTGATGGTAATAACTTGTTAACATGCATACCAATTTCAGTGGAAACATCCGAGGATGACTGCTAAAGCTCACTTTCATGACTAAAGTATCAATTTCAGTGCTCTTTTGAACTTCCCTGTTGTTCAACAGTTCTTATTAGATGATATGTAAACTTACTGCATGTTTTTGTTAAATGTTATCACAGTTTCACTTGAAGCGAGGATATAATGAATAGTTAATTTCTTTTAGCTGTCATTTATTTCAGTATAATGTTACATGTTCTTGTGACTCACTGTCACTCTTAAATATATTGTTGCTACTTACTGTCAGTTGGTTTATATATATCATTCTGTATATTCCTGTATGCATGTGAAAATGCTTGTCTATGTGTCTATGTGTTCGGGTGTGCATCCATGCTTGTAATGCAGGTGCTTGTTTCCCCATGCACATATACAGAGATGACCAATTAATGATTTTAGGGAAGAGGAAGGGCATTTTGTGCTGGAGGAGATGTTGCTGCAATCAGCCGTTCTGTGACAGAAGGTAAATTTAATTATCTAATTTACCTTTTCATTTTGCAACTAATCCAATTCAATTGATCAATATGGTGACAAGGGGACTTATATGTCTCTCTTTTGGCCACCAAAATGATTACTAAGTAAAATCTTGACTCTTATGTCATCTGCTTTTCTGTCAGCCATGCTCTGGACACTGCTAAAAATTTCTTTTATATTGTTTATACCTTTGGGCTCCCTCTTTGTACCATCTCAACTAATTAATAACTGTTCTATTGGACTTGATCTCAATCTAAAAGTGAAAGATATTTTGTATAAGCTAGGTGGTGGAAGTTTAGTTGATCTTAAATGGGATACTAGAAGTTAAAGATTTATTTAACAATCACTTTTTACTAAGATATTGATAGTAAAACTTTCTCTTGGTACTATTGACAACTAAATGACTTTTTGTCTTTTTATTACTGGTGTCTAAATTTTAATGAAGCTAAGGTCACAAGTAACAGGGCGAGCGTTGGTGCCCCAATAACATTATTTGTTTATGACCTAGATGACCAGAGTTTGAGTTGCGAAATTAACATCCTTGTTTACAAAGGCACGGTTCTATACATTGATCCTCCCCAGTCGTTGCATTGGCAAGAGCCTTTTACATTGGGCCACCCTTTTCTACGATCACATTCCCAGTTATGCATTCAAGTTTTGTACTTGCTTGAACCTTTTGCTATGTGCTTCTTGGTTTCAAGTTGTAGAACTAATACTATGTTTTGTTATTTCATGCTAATTAAGTACATTATTTGATGCCATGCTTCAGGTCATTGGACTTCGGGTGCACAAATTTTCTGGAATGAGTTTATCTTGAATTACATAATTGCAACCTACAGCAAACCACAGGTGACTTGGGTGGAACTTCTTAAATACCTGTGACACTTTATCATAAGCATTTGAAACTCATTATATTAGTCAAAATGGAACTTGGGAGGAAGGTTTCTATTCTCAATGGAATTGTCATGGGAGGTGGAGCTGGTCTTTCTATACATGGGAGATTTCGAGTTGCCACAGAGAAAACGGTACAACCTCTTTATCTTTGTTTTTGAATGTTTTTTACAAATCTGAATCAACTTAGCTTGTCATTATTTTTAGTGCTTATTCTTTTTCAAACTCAGTCATGATGAAGTATCGTGATAAGTCATGCTAGCATTTAAGTTTTTACTGCTTATTCTTTCCAAACTCAGTCATGATGAAGCCGTGTACATTCTATCTTAAGTGGATGGATATGGCAGCTGTTGGGTTTTTTCAGGTAATTGAGACTATTCAACCCACTCAATCCAATTACTGGTACCCTTTAATCGGGTTTGAGATGAGTTTGGGTAGAAAAGTAGGTTTCCGAGCTGGGTTTGTTTTGGTTTAGTAACCTAGATTCTTGGTTCCAAGTTCGGGTTTGGGACCCTACCTTATTGTCATTTTTAATGTAAGGTAGGAATGGTAGCAGAACATTTATAGGTGTCTAATCCCCTGCCATTTTCTCACCAAGTGGATAGCATCTCAGCATACTATGTATTGCCACATGATTAGGAAGTTCTTGGTACAAGTTAGTGGCACTAAATGAAAGCACATGAAGTGGCCTTTTAAATGTGTGTTCATTCAAAATAAGTTGCATTGTCACTTGAATTTGTGGCCTTTTAAATGTGTGTTCGTTCACAATAAATTTTATTGTCACTTGAATTTGTGGAGGATTTCTGTTATTCAGTTACCAGGGACAAAGTTGTGCTGCATATGTTTGGGACCTTTCTCATTTCCATGTTTTTGAGAATAATTAAATGTAACTCGTACTCTTTTTACTGAATTTTGTTTGCTCAATTCTGATAGCATGGCATGTTTTGTTGACCTTTTCATGTTTATTATGAGCAATCTTATATCATTGGAATGATAGCTGTCACTGTGGGATTTTCATCTCTATGGAACTCTATATGTAAGAAAGTATGATATGTGTGTGTGTGCAGAGAGAATATATCAATCTACATTATTGAGTTAAACATTAAACTGTAGCTTCAACCTCTCTTTTCTGCTGCAGGTTTTTGCAATGCCAGAAACATCACTGGGGTTGTTTCCAGATATAGGTGCTTCATACTTTCTATCAAGGCTCCCTGGATTCTTTGGTAGTACTTTTGCTAACTTAACCTTCTGTTTATTTGTAATTCCAGTGAAATCTTGCATTTGTTGTTTTGCTGTAGAGATGGATAAAGCTCCTCTTGTATCTCCTTTAGAATTCAGTTTTGTTTATAGTCTTAGTTTAATGTTATATTGCTATAAATATGAACAAGTCTCACGTATGTATGTATGTTGCTTTGGTTACATTATGTGTGTGTGTGTGTGTGTGTATATATATATATATATATATATATATATATCTCCTTTAGAATTCAGTTTTTTTTATAGTCTTAGTTTAATGTTATGTTGCTATAAATATGAACAAGTCTCACGGATGTATGTATGTTGCTTTGGTTACATTATGTGTGTGTGTGTATATATATATATTCTTTGGACATAGTCTCGTTAGTTTAGTTTATTAGTCTGTAATATATGATGGAGAACAATTTTGGATCATTTTTTTATTGCTTTTGAAGATTGTTCAAGTATTAATTTGACATTTATTTGGGGACTTCACCTATCCATGAAATTCTAGTGACTATTTTAAGTTATTTTGCCTTCTCTTAGTATTCTAAAGATCCCTATTTCTTAATTTGAATTCAATTACTGAAAACAGCAAATATTTTTGATAAAATAATATAAAAAATCCTTGCTAAAAGGAGACTTTTCTGCCTTTTTTGCCTGTTGAATTATTGGGGGAAAAAAAGAGAGATGAAGTTATCCTCGTTGTAGATCAAATACATTTTTTTCTTGTTCATGGACATGGAAACACAGCACAATGTTTCTGGCCAAATTTGGTTTCTAATATGCTAGTTTCTATGCTTATTAATGGTTTTCTTCCTTTGTAGGAGAATATGTTGGGTTGACTGGTGCAAGGTTAGATGGAGCTGAAATGCTTGCATGTGGCCTTGCAACTCACTTTGTCCCTTCTATGGTATAGTTGCCCAACAGAGAGGTCCCTTTTTGCTCCTTTTAGAGTCTTGCTTGTCAGGGCCTTATGCACTAAATCTTAAATGCCCATCTATATTACTGATGTACATGTGGTATGAATTTTATTGCCTTGCTGCTAATGTTTGGAGGGTTCACAGAAGCTTGAATGCAGATGAAGGATGCATCTGAATTGTGTTTGTTGCTTAACAGAAATTAACACTGTTGGAAGAGACACTTGCAAAGGTGGAAACTTCCGATCATTTTGCTATCTGTGCAATTATTGATCAATTCTCAAGACGCGTGCCTCTAAAAGAAAGCAGTGCTTTTAATGGGTAATTTTTTGAATTTTTAATTTGACTGTATCTTTCTCTCTCCCTCAGGATGTGTGTTCTAGTTCTTTACATGCATTTAAAATGGTAATATAGATTTACCTCTTTAGCAAAATAAATTGTTCGGCTATGGCACCATTGTGTTTCATGTGTACAAAAATGAGTACTTTTTCAGCCTTTTGCCACAGCTACCCCAGCCTCCAATTCCTTCACAGTCATTACTTCTCCCTTTAAATATCTTTTGCAGGAAACCGAAGTTATCTGTTTATTATATTTTTCATCTTTTTTATGGCAATATTGATATGAGGAAAGGTTTTGTCGCATCTTATGATCAGAAATTTATTGCATACGGCACAATTCATGTTGGAGTACAAGGAAACTTTTTAATTTTAGGCTATCAGCTGCTGCTTGATTGTTCTTGTGAGTCGTAAATGCCAATAGAAAAGTTGCTGCTTGATTGTTCCGTAGACATAATTTCCTTGGAAATGAGAATAGAAAAAGTTGTCAATAATTGTAGAAATTTGTATTACTTAATGAATCCTTCCCAGTCGTCATGTTATTGGCTTTGCCGACTCATTCTTCTGTAACTTTCATGGATGGTTGTAGCTTCGATGTGATTAACAAATGCTTCTCGAAAGAAACAGTTGAAGAAATATTGTCTGCTCTTGTAAGTTGGATTGGTCATTTGTTGTGTTCTATATGATACAATTTCAGAATTACTTTACTCCTTTTTCTATCTTTTCAGTGCCTCAATGTTCACATTGGTGGAGTGATTACTCTTATTGAGTTAATTTTAATTGATGCAGGAATTAGAAACTGTAGATGCAGCTAATGAGTGGATTGTGGTAGCTATCCGGTCACTGAAAAAGGCATCACCAATCAGTCTGAAAATTACTCTCAGAGCGGTATAAATCTCTATACTGTTTGCTCAAACGCCCCAGTCAATTGCTTTTAAAGTTGTTTAAAGAATTATTGTATTTATTTATAATGCTTGTTTTATCATTATTGACATTCCTGGTTTCATATATGTACATTAAATAACCATGAATCAGATGTTTGTAACATATGTATTTTATAGAAATAGTAGGCTAATATCATCTCTGTACAGATTGTTAGGCTCTTACTACATTTACTACATAAAGTTACAATTACATTTACAATGCGACTTTGTGGGATCCCCAGATAAGAGAAGGGCGAGTGCAGCGAGTTGGCCAATGCTTGATGAAAGATTACCGATTGTGCTGTCACATTTTGCGCAAAGAAGCCAGCAATGATTTCTTCGAGGTAAATGTGACCCCGACTTATATTAATTGCATTTTATGCCCTCTGAAACTTGGGACTCCTTCGTGAAGGGTTGCAGGGCTATATTGGTGGATAAAGACAGGAACCCAAAGGTGGAGATCTTCCCTACGTTATGATTCTTTTATTTGCTGCCACATTTTGCAACTATCAGTCGCATAATACATGTTAATTACTTGCAGTGGGATCCTTGTAGTCTGGATTTAGTGGATGTGAAGGTGGTGGATCGATATTTTTCGGAAGTCGATGATGCATGCTGGGAGGACCTGAAACTTCCTGCGAGGCATGCGTCCAAGTTGTGAAAGATCTCGCTGACCTACCAAGGCATCCACAATAAAACCCTTACCACAATATTTGGTGATTCTTTGTGAGGTCCCAAATAAAACCAAGGAGTGGTGATCATAAACTAGTATGACGATATCCAAAAAGACAAAAAGAAAAAAGGACAATGCGTGTGCGTGGTCTTTCTTTTTGTAATTTAAATTAAAGTAATAAAAAATCTAAGTATATGTAGATTTAAATCCTTCGATTTTTTTTTGAAATAATTGTCAAAGAAAATAAAGATGGTATAAGCCTGTCACCTCCCCTTTCCGTCTCAGCCCCCCTCTGTCCGTCATCAAATCCACTCTGCCACGGTTTCGTTCTCTAAAACATGTTGCGACAGGTTAACGGCGACGAGTAACACGGATCAACTTATCAACACGAGAAATACAAATTGACCTCAGGTCACAGATCAACTTATGGAGACTGGATAGCGGCAATAGAGATCAGCGCGGATCTGTACTTTTCAGTCTCTTCAGTTTCCTTTGCACTGGCGATGGTAACAACAGCTGGGTTAACCGGCAACAAATGTGAGGTGGGGTTCTCTTCTGGAACAGATTGGGAGATTGCTATTAGAGACTCTCGAGCAAGTTCCTGTGTAACGTCCGTCTTGGGTGCCATGGAGTCCGTAGAGAGCCAATCAGTCTGAAAAAGTTTTGACACATTGTTTTCCAAAAGAAAATTAATAATTAACACAGCTTGTTCCAAAGGATATTGCTATTAACAAATTCCTTGTAAGCTGTAGCCATTATTTCCTGGCTTAACCAGTCCATCCTTTACATCGAAAACCTAAAAGCAACCGCATCAAGTCGTTTTCGCAACTTGAACAATAAATTGTAGCTTAATTCTTTTGACGAATTACAGAGCAATATATATATATACATACTCAGTATATTATTTACCGTGATTTGTCTGTTACATATCTTATTTCACATGACTTTTTGTAATCTGAACACGGCTGCATGAAACAACATCAGCTACATAAGGTCGTATGTTTATGGTAATCAGTCACATGAATAATTGATATCCTCATGAAATATGGTGCGTCCAGCTATTGTATAATCTAAAAGAAAACTATGCTTAGTGGCTAAATAACTATGCTTAGAACTAAATTAATCTTTTTGTTTTTCTTTTTCTACGTAGTGGCTATTGTATAATCTAAAAGAAAACTGATATTTTTTATATGATAAGCAATGGATCTGAAAGAAAACTAATTTTTAGTGAAAGGTAGCGAGAAACTGAACAAAAGGATGCAATAAAGCGGATAACTAACAATCAATTCATATCGATCATCCCAACCAGTTACCCTCCCATGACATGATAAAATTAATGATGTGAATAAATTTATTCGAATAAGAATCCCGATACGTTGTGTACAGGAGGTAAACAAATAGAGATCACACGATTCGCCAACAGCATGGGTTATTATAGCTAATTAGAATAATAGCTTGCTTGGCACTCGGTGGGGCTCAATTGTTTCATAAAAACCTATGATTTCTCAGAAAATTTACCGACAAGAAAAATACAAGTCTCAACTTAAAAAGTCTTTTGGACATTGATATGAACGAAAAAGAAAATGTTCATATGACCTTCAAATTAATAAGCCGCCGAAAGACCAAAGAAATTTTCTCCACGGTAGATCTAATCCCACCAATGTAACCCTTTCCAAGGAAAAATATTTCTAATGGCTAATGTCCAACAGACTCAAGAAGTCTTCCTAATGGTTCTTCGACCCAAATCCTGATCCCAAGCTATGTCCTAAGTTTGTTTGATGTATCCCATTTCAATTTCTTAAAAAAAGTCTTCCTGAGAACTGCAGCAGTAATTCATGTGTCTCACTGGCATTTAACATCTTGACGTGCAAACAAATTGGTCCCGGGGATCTAACGTATGGATATAACGCATGAACAAACAATTTGGTCTTGGTAATCTTCGAAACGAGTGACATGCTCGACAAGCAAACCCAGGCGCACTACGATTAGACTAATCGAGCTAGTTTTTACGCTTTGGCTTGGCTTTCTTTTCAAGTCTCGCGATTCCATATTTTGATATCGATGCCATACCTCACAACCATCTTCGGGGCTTGAGCAAATTGTCCAAGTTGTACCGCGGGGGCCAATCGATTTAAAGAGGAAGAACCTGTAGAATCTAAAACATCTGCGGAAACCCTATTCCACGATTCTACCATCCCAGCAAAAGTAATCCAATCGAACCTCAGCGAATTCCACACGAAGTAGAAATCCTCCACCACATTGTGCGATCCCATTAGCCTAGAAATCACTAAATTCCACAGATCTATTGACCAAGAGAAGTTTCAAGAATGTGACATACCTACGTGAGATCAAACGATACATAAAAGAACACAGAATCACCAAGAACATAAAACAAACCGATGATCGATATATCATCAAGAACTACATAAACGACATGGTGGTGCAAAAAATCACGGGCAAGAAACACATAACTAGTTCCTCTCCAAGAAGATTGAGCAGGGGAAGACACGTTACCAGAAGAACAACCCCGAAAAAGGCAAAAGAAAAAAGAAATCAAAATAAGAGGAAGAAACGAAAGATCGAAGCCGAAAGTTTTAACCGAGAGAATGATGGATCGGTTGGGCGTACCTTCTCGTCGTTTGGACGATGACGACGATGCTGATGCCCCATTGCCTGCGACCCAGAAGAGGCGAAAGGAACGGGAAGGGTGGGGAACGGAAAGTCCTCGCTCAGGTTGGTTAACGACCCTTTGCCTCTGTTTATTCGTTGTGTCCTCAAATAGACAGATAATAATTGGGCGGGTTCGTTCTACCCTTTCGGGCACGTCTCGCCAACACGACCATTCTGCTATGGGACCCGCATCTTGCTTCAATCACGAAGCGGGTTGACACGGCGGTAAACACGTCGAGAAGTCGCATTTGGAATACAATGTTTACTTTAAACGGGAAACAGACAACCCAGAGTCGCCCGACGCGAACGAACAGGTGGAAAACGTGGCGCCCCCTCATTGGTCAGAGTTTGACGGGAACGACTTCGCCACGTGGCCACATCACCATTGGGCAGTTGCTTTTGGGCTCCCACTGTCTCCATATTTGAGCCCCTCTGGTCCTCGGGTTGGCTTGTAATCCTCGGTCCAATAAAATAAAATGGTTATGAATCAAAACAATATATCACATTTATGATCAGATCAAGTTCAAAAAAATTACTCTAAAATTAACTGAGCTAATAGATCCCAATAAGTGCATTTTGCAACGGCACATGGAAGTAAAGATCAAGTAGCTACGTGGTAAAAGAATTGCCTATACGAAGATCGCATCAGCCTCCAACTTTGCGAACTTGAAGGTGATGCGTAGATTGCCGTCTCCAGATCGAGTGTATTCCACTCTGAACTAGAGTGACATATTCTCCGTCCTTCAGATGCCCATGACCCTATTCCATCCAAGTAAACAAACAAACACTTAGATGAAGAATACAGTGAAGAAGCAAGATGGCAGTTGCATCTGCAATACCAGCAGGAACTTGATCGCCCTAGAGAAGGTCTCCTCTGCATCACCGGAGAACTGCATGTATATGGGCAGCACCCCATGGTAAAGAGACAGCCTCTGCTTCACTCTTTCCCTGCCAAACATGATTTAGTTTTAATATAAGGTACAAAGGCCATGGAAGGTTTATAGATGTAAATACAAGAGATGCAATCTTTACTGAGATTGCTAATCGCAACTGATAATACTTAACTCATTCGTGAATGCAAATATAGTTGATGAAGGCCGATAGTGACTCAGAAGTATCGCCATGGAACCAGTTTGTGTGAAAACGATAATAGGTGTGCCAACAGTATTGGCCATTGCTGTTGCATGTGAAGCAAACAGCGCACTCATCCGGCTTTGAGAGAAGTCCTCGCCACTTACAGCCTGCAGAAACAAAGGAAAAATAAAATACAAGCAGTGCCAAGAAGATTTGGTCTCGAGTTTCAAAATTCTGGGTTTCAGTTGTGAGGATGGCAGGAATTGATACCTGGACGAACATCAAAAGCTAAGGAAAAAAACTCAAAATTTCCCTTGAAAACATTGTTACCTGGACTACCATTGCAGGAATTGAGTGCTTAACGGTGCTTGATATTGTTGATTCAGTCTTTGATGCTACATTGTGCATTACTTTAACAGCTTTCAATGGATACCTAGGACCAAAAAATAAAGTAAAATAAAAATGCGTATGGAAGGACTAAACAATCAAGTAATTAATTAATAGTTAATCAGCTTTGTGAAATTAAAAAAACAATATAATTTCATGTTCCCTAGGAAAAGCTTCTTAGCACTTTACAGTATATCTGGTAAATTCTCTACAGTGTGGCAAACAGAAGATCTATGTTATTGAGACAGTACAACCTTATTTCTAGACAAAATTAAGTATGGCAAACAGAAGTCTTATGTTACAGACAGCAGAACTAGAGTAACTTTGCTTGTATTATAATCGAGACAGTACGACCTTATTTCTAAATAAAATTGAAGTAAAAAAATTTGCAGAGAAATAAGACGAGCTTATAAATTAACTTTGCATGTAGTCTAATTGCCAAAAACAGACAAGTTGCAATTGTAATAACTCACTTTCCATGAGCAGTTTCACCCGATAGCATGATGGCATCTGCACCTTCTCGAACTGCAATTGCTATGTCAGAAACTTCTGCTCTGGTTGGAGTTGGATGATTTATCATGCTCTCTAGCATATTTGTGGCTACAATCACTGGTTTCTGCATACTTCTACACCTTCTAATTATCTCTTCCTGCAAACTTAAATTAAGCTTGTCATTTTTTATCACAGCCAATTTATAATGATGCATGATGGATCTGTGATAATTATACCAATTTTTATAA
The DNA here is from genome assembly GCF_036884655.1 of Musa acuminata AAA Group. Lineage (NCBI taxonomy): Eukaryota > Viridiplantae > Streptophyta > Magnoliopsida > Zingiberales > Musaceae > Musa > Musa acuminata. Next base: position 13,722,627 of record NC_088334.1, on the reverse strand, counting down.
CAGTCAAAAATCAACATGTCAAGTTTTGTTAATTCATGGAAAGGTTATAACTGTGGTAATGGTAATGACGAATAATGGTAAACAAAGGACACAATCGAATACTAAACACTGCAGTGGAATAAAGACGTGATGCAACAGATATATATATATATATATATATATATATATATATATAGAAAGAGAGAGAGAGAGAGAGAGAGAGAGAGAGAGAGAATTTGTGAGTTTTGACAATGGATTTATTATTTGTAAGAAATTCAGCACAACCAAAAGTCATTGAGCTAACTTTCCAAATTTTGCAAACAAATACGAACCATATTTCATCATAATGGTCCTGACTTTGATACTAGAAATGACGTATATCTTTCAAAATGTCAGAAAAGAAATAAAATTGATAAATAAAATAGCATTGATTCATGATCAAGAAACGGTTAACAGAATCTTCATCATCATACTAATGTAAAATCATCTTTATAGGCATATGAACTATCTCACAAATCTCTACCTGAAAATAAAGCCAGAAACAGAAGGTATCCCAGAGACCATCTCTAAGTCAAAATAAGCAAAAACCACTAGTTCGTGTTTATTAAGGAAAGAAACTTTCAAATTTTACAACCCAAGGATCATTACTCCATTGGAAGAAATTGTGGAAAGCTCCCAAGGAAACCATTGTTTGGATACTAAGATTATTGCAGAAGAGATCAAAAGAACAGATTCATTGCAAATATTACCACCAAAAGAATAAAAAAATCACTTTGCAACCAAACATTCACCTGCAGTAAAGGGACATCCTCGATAGGGAGTTCAGCACCAAGGTCTCCACGAGCCACCATTGCCTATAAATATTTCGATTTTCAAGGAATATAATTAAATTATGACATTGAGAAAGAATCAAATAACTCAATTGTGAAAGATCCAGATCACAAATAATAATATTATTAATATAATTGTGTTGCAAATGGTTTGATGGAAAAACTACTGAATTACAAGCAAGCATATGTGCCAAATAACTTTTGTTCAGATCAAGGAAAACATCGGTGGCAGCTTATAGCCAGAGTTGATACTGAACATGTGGTTGCCACTTGTGATGAAAAACCATAAAAAGGCAACCAGATTAAACTAGTTAGTCTTTAACTATTTTTTCGGAGTTCATTTAGTCCAGTACCCTGCCAGACTGCCAGAAAAACACTGTTCTAGTTCCTACACTATGATATTCACAAGGTTGAAATAACTAGTTACTTTATAAAGAATTTGACCATTGTGTGTAATGTTGTCATTCATTGTCTGTTTATATTTTCTTTTATAAGTTACACGGCTACATGCCAACAAGATGTGAAAGCACATCATAAAGCATGTAACATAAGAGAAGGCACCATGATTTGCTCCAAACCAACATAATATAAATGTAACAACTTGATTTCTAGAACAACTACACCAAAATATATTATGCATTTATCAGCCTTGGATGATGGTTGATAACCATTGCAAGAACAAACAACACATTGACAAACAGTTGATTGAGCAGTGTGGAAGTCAAGTTATGCACTAATGTAATCCAACAATTCTTTTAATCAGCCTCGTAAGCAAGAAATAAAATAAAATGGCTTACCCCATCTGAAGCAGAAATAATTGACTGAAGATTTGGAACTGAATCCGCACTTTCTATTTTAGGGATAACATGTATATCTGCATTGCATCCTTAAAGACAAAAAAATAAATGAGACTATGTGATTGCTTTAGGATGAAATCAAGAAATAAAACTGGCACAAAGCATAGTGTCAGCATTTACTTTTAAGGTAGTCTTTTAGTTCGTGTATCACTTTGGCATCTTTAACAAATGAAACTGCATAAAAGTCGACTTGGTTGTCCACACCAAACTTGATATCTTCCCAATCCTTTTCTACAGAAAGACCAGACAATGTAAGGGAAAAATAAAGATAAGATGCTAATAATAGAATTTTTTAGCTGGAAAAATGCTTGTCAAAATGCTTCAACAAGGTAAGAAAAAAGAACCTGTAATTGATGGGAGAGTAGCACTCTTGCCCCTCACATTCAAATGACGCCTTGATTTTAGTTCTCCACCATCTATTACTTTGCATTTGACTGTATCAGCAGTTTTTGATCTTACAGTTAGTGACATCATCCCACCTAAAACAACATCACATAAGTTTGTAATGCTTGAATCGGTAACCTGCTTACTTCTTTTTGAGTATCATTGTCACATGAACATGTTATATAAAATGGTCCATAAAACTATTAGTACCACATAGAAACAAGACGAGAGTCAGACTACGCCACCTAGCCGATCAGCAAGAAGTAAATGTCGCATTTATGAATCATATATTGTGCATTAGCTAAAGAGAACCTTCATTTTAATTTATTGTTGAAAAGTAAAGTGGAAGTGCTAGTCTGTTGTGGAAAACCAATGACTTCAGAAATCCAAGGGTCCATAAGTATTTTAACTCACCACATACCCAATTGGGGTTATACAATCAACATAGATTCTATAAGGTGGATAAAAGGGTCAAAATAATTCTTGGGAGATAGTTCAGTCCCTCCAGGTATGAGACAAAGTAATAGCACTCAAGTGCTTGGCAGATCATTCACAAAATTAATGTATACACTTTCCAATGGACATATCACATGTATAAACCAAGAGTCACTTGAAAATTATGTGAACTCACCATCAACCAAAAGAATGTCATCAACTTCCACATCATTTACAAAGTCATCATAATTTACACTGACAGTGTTTTCAGAACTGATTCCTCTTTTGATAGTAAAGTTAAACTCCTGTCCTTCCTTGAGCAAGATAGGATGCGTCACATCTCCACTTCTTACCTCAGGACCCTATATGAAGAGAATAGTAGATCATGTGTAAATTTACTCTTCTGAACATCATTTTTAAAGAGAGAGCAAAAGCAAAATTTTCATCAATTGAAATAATCATTGATTATTATGCATTGATGGAGAAGTCTATCACAAGTTTTCACTAGTCTAATAGGATATCTTTTTTTCATCATGCAGATGGGTTAGCCCATCAATATATCAAGAGTAGACATTTCATTTTCTCAAACATGTTAGCCCCTAACAACAAAAATTAAAAAAGTGATTTACTAGTCCAGTCGGTACCAACTTATACCAAAATACGATATGGGTCAGTACTGGTATCAGACTGATCCAACCAAGGAACAGCTCAAGATTTAAAATTTTGATTTCAACAAAAGCATACAAAACCAAATATATTTCATGTTTTGCATATTTGTAGTAGAGCTAAATCATATTGCAATTATTTTAAAAACACACATCTGGAAACCTATATGAAAGATGCAGGTGAAGTTTGCAAGTAGTGAATGTACACCTTCGTGTCCAGCATTATAGCAATAACATGGTCCTTGGACTGAGCATTATATTCCTTGACCAAATCAACGATCTTCTGATGTGATTCATGATCTCCATGAGACATATTAAGCCTTGCAACATCCATTCCTGCTTCTGCCAGTTTCCATATCATATCACGCGTGTTACATGAGGGTCCAATTGTGCATACTATCTTAGTTTTCCTTTGTGAATTTGATGCTACCATCGTCTCCCTCTCATTGAATGTGCCTGACTGAAGCTCATAAGCATTCAACTTAAAGTTCAGATTCTGTTTATAAAAATATATTGGGTACATCAAAATTTGCAGAGTATATCAAACGCCAACAAAATTTTAATGATAGTAAAATTCAGCAGTTACAGAGACAAAACTGTGGCACTCAACAGCTTCTCAGAAAGCTTTCCAGCTTCATATTCTTATCACAATGGGCGATGAACAAATTTTCTTGCAGAGAGACATTTTCACATGTGCAAAACAAGTTAGACAACGATGCATAATCTAATGCTGTGTCCATCACAGCATTCAGAACCAAGTCTTTCCTTGAAAGAAATTAAGAAAGGACACAACTGAATCCGATCCCCAACTATCACAGACATATTGAAAGAGAACATAAGAAAGAAAGATGCTTCTAAAACTTTCTGGAATCTTCTAACATCAGAATACCATAACGAAAAATGCCCTCTCCGAAGAGATCATGTTCAGGCATAAGACGAAGTCCGTTCGGTCCGATCAAGAAGAAGAAGAAGAAGAAGAAGAAGAAGGGGGAGTTAAACTGAGCGTGCAAGCATAATAAGATGAAGAACTCACCGGGTAGAGATGGCCATTGGAGGATCCAGACTCCGGGGCCTGCCCGCCCCTTTCCGCTATCCTCATGGATTTCACCGCAAGGCTCCGCCGCAGTGCTTGCCTCGAAACCCACCCTCGTCGATGAAAATCTCGGCCGACATGCCGCGACGTAGCGAGACCGGCAGGGTCCGGCGGGATCCGCACCGCAAGACTGCCGATATCCGCCACCATCGCCATTAGGGACTTTGAAGAGAAAAACCCACAACGTACAGAGGAAAGAAGCTAACGGAGTTCTTCCTGCGGAAGATATTTATGGATTATAGGAGAGGGTTTGGTGGCGAGGAAACGGCTGATGGGCGATCGGGTGACGCCCGTATCTCCCGCGCGCGTTGTGACGAGGCGCGGGCGACCAGCGCGAGACGAATGAACGAGTCCAACCCAGAGAGAGAGAGAGAGCAGTGGTTCCTCGCAGTCTCTTTGTCACACGGGCAGGGAGGGGCGGCTCCACCTCTGTTGTGCGTCCCGTGGTTCTCCGTCTGTATCAGGCTGCATCAGGGAAATAAATATCACGAAGTATATGACGATAACTAAGAGAGTAGATATCCCCCGTCGTAGTCGATGCAGGTTCTCCAGATATTTTTGATATTGTTCAGCTTCTTGTCTGATATGATTGTATTACCCAAATCAAAATATTTTTCTTCAGATTGACCCTTGAGTGTGCACATTAATTGGATTGACTCAAGTAGAAGATATTAATGAAAATAGTTTTGGTAAAAATAAGAATAGAATAAAATCGATAAGAAAAAAATAATAAATTTTTAATTACTTTTGGCAAGACGAGGAATATAATAAAATCAATGTATATCTATTAATATAAGAGATGTCGATAATGATTAAATCAGTCTAACTTGGTTTGAATTCATAAACGTAAGAATTTTACGTTAACCTATATAAACGTTCTCGAAGTGATCCCTCCAACGCTTTGATAAATCATGAAATAGAAAATAGAAATTTTAAGTAAAATAATAACTAACTTCCATTTCTATGGTCTAATAAGATTTTATAGTTAATTTAATATAAAAAATATTTTATAACATACGTAAAATATTTTTTTATAATTTCATATTGGGTTAGGGCCTACGTGGCTTACATGTTGATAAGATTCTTGACCACCTTTGATTGGGCTATCACATGTGAAGCTTTAATTGGGGTGAATTTTTCCCCATTCATTTATCCTCATGATAGTGCACTTTAGGAGTTCTCTTGGAGAGACTCGAAAGTGTAATCATGTGTTTACTCAACATGTGGGTAGCTAGCATATTGGGTAACCATCATCGATACTTAGGTCGAATGGGATATATCGAATGACCTTCGTTGTTTTACCTAAGGAGTGTGTATCGAGCAACTTCTAATGCTTTATCTAAGGATGATACTATAGAAAAATCTAGATGTGACATTACAGTAGAAGAACATAAAACAAAAATCTCATATTTTTCAAAAATGTATTTGTCGTCGTGTGAAGATTAGTGCGTAAAAACCTACGAAACTAAAAACCATGTTTAAGATAGTTATGTTACATAGGAAGATCGTATATCCCTGAAATCACGTAGATTTATGGGAGAGAATGAAGAAGGTTAAGTGTCCCCCTCTTAATGGTGATCCGCAAGGTAGGGGCTGCGAAGACGTTCCTTGAATCGCTGCCTAAATCTCTATACTTACTGGCTGAGAAAAAGGAGAGAAGAGAATAAGAGTGGCAACAAAGAAGACCCTGCTATGTAGGGAAATCTTGGGGGGCATCATATATGCAGTGGAAGAACATAAAAAAATAAAATCCCTAAATTTTTCAAAGATGTATTCATTGTCATGCAAAAATTTGTGTGCATAAACTCACGAAACTTAATTCCATGTGTGAGATGGTATTTTACCTAGGGAGATCGTATATCTCTGAATCCCTACAGATCTGTAGGAGTGGATGAAGGAGGTCAAGCGTCCTCCTCTCTAGGGTGATCCACATAGTAGGGTTGTAATGATGCTCCTCAAATCTCTAGGCCTACTATCTAAGGAGGAGAAGGGAAGAGGGGAATAGGAGATGGCAACCCAAAGAGACTCTAACCTATGAACATTTGGTTCTCTCCTATTTATAGAGGTCTCTTGTCAACTTAACCCTAATGGATCCTGCCCTATTAGATATTAGATCTTCATCCAACTACTCAAGCCTCTTAGATTATGGATCTCTATTCAATAATCTCTCATTGGCTCTTATTAGATCTCATCCATATGATCCAATAATTCAGGGGCTTATTAGATATCTAATGAGACAAAGGCTCCAGTGGATATCTTATATCCGAACCTCTACTCATTGTAGTGCCTACCATATGTGTGACCCTCTAAGCCCAATATCGAGCTAGCTGTGAGTCAAACATGTCAGAACTCCTTATAGCTCAGTGGATTATTATCTCCATAATAATTCACTCGACTCATCGACTGCGGACGTACTAAGCCACTACACCGCAGTCCTCATACGATACAGGGGAATCCAATCTATTGGACATGTTTGTCCTAAATTATCATGTACCTATAGTCCCTCATCCATCTAATATCTTAGAGACCGTATATCCCAATCCGAACGACCTTGGCCAGGAATTTGTTTGAGCAAGAACACATGAGATAATCTTCTCCTGACATCGATAGTGGATGATCCCCTATCGACACTCAATAACCCTTGTAAGGTTGACTATCACTCCCGATGACTAGTTGTGCTAGATCTGAAACATCCAAACCTATAAGTCTGGTATCAAAGAATGGAGCACTCATATAGGACATCCTTGGTATCTCAAGTCTAAGGACCAGGTACACCACTAGGATAACGGAATCATTGTCTAACAACGAAGTATCATTAACATCCAACATTCCATGAGTGAATCAATCAGTAAACTCATTCTGCAATGAGCACCTACATTATATCCCTAGTGTCTCCACACGAGCAGCTATAAGACCACTAGTATGTCCAATTATCTCATCATAATCTAATTCTCATTGCATAGATCCATGGAATGTGTGTGTGTGTAGGGAAATCTTAAGGGCGACATCACATACGCAGCGGAAGAATATAAAAATAAAATCTCCAAATTCCCATCGATGTGTTCGTACAAAAATTAGTGTGCAAAATCCGTGAAACTTAAAAGCCACACGCTAGATAGTTGTGTTGCCTAGGAAGATCATATATCACTGAATCCCTACAGATCTGTATGAGAGGATGAAGGAAGTCAAGCGCTCTCCTCTCTAGTAGTGATCCACATAGTAGGGCTAAGACGATGTGCCTCAAATCTCCAAGCCTGTTATTTGAGGAGGAGAATGGGAGGAGAATAGAAGATGACAATCTAAAGAGACTCTAACCTATGAATCATTGGTTCTCTCCTATTTATAGAGGTCCCTTATCAACTTAACTCTATTGGATCATACCTTATTGAGTATTGGATCTTCATTCAATTAACCAAGCCTCTTAGATTAGAATATATCTATCTAATAATTTTTTATTACTCTTATTGGATCTCATTCATATGATCCAATAGTTTAGGGGCTTATTGGATATCCCTAAGATAAGGGCTCCGACGGATATCTCATATCCAAACCTCTACTTATCGCAATGCCTACCATATGTGTGTAATCATTTAGGCCTAATATCAAGTTGGCTGTGAGTCATACTTGTCAGAACTCCTTCTGGCTTAGTAAATTATTATCTCTATAATAATTCACTCGACTCATCGACTTCAGACGTACTAGGCCACTACGCTATAGTCCACAGACGATATAGAGAAATCCAATCTATTGGACCTGTATGTCCATAGTTATCATATACCTATCGTCCCTCATCCTTCTAATATCTTAGAGAATACCGGACATAGTGCTATCAGACTCATACGGTTTCTATTCGAGCATCGCTCTAATCGGATTCTCTCAGAGAACTCTTTCTCTCTCAATCCGAATGACCCTAGCTAGAGATTTTTTGAGCAAGAACACATATGATATTTCTCTCATGACACCAAGAGTAGATGATCCTCTATTGATACTCAATAGTCCTCGTAAGGTTAGCTACCACTCCTGATGATTGGTTGTGCTAGATCTGGAACCTTCAGAGCTATAAGTCTGGTATCAAAGAGTAAAGTACTCATATAGGACATTCTTGGTATCCCAAGTCTAAGGACCAGATACACCACTAGGACTACGTAATCGCTATCTGACAATAAGGCATCATCAACTATTCAGCATTTCGTTAAAGGATTAATCAGTGAACTCATTCTCCATGAGCACCTGAATTGTATCCCTAGTGTTCCCATATAAGCATCTATGAGACCAGCTGCATCTATCATATGGATGAATATATAACACACCAGTCTATCTGGTTACCTCGATGTCTATCTTGAGTAACCGAAGATCAAGATTATTTATGATCTGTATTTAAAGGTGAATCGGTCTCATTATCGTGATCTCATCACGATCTGATTCCCATTGCACATATCCATGGACATCACAATATATTCAAGTAACAAGCGATATAAAATAATAAAATATTAAATAATAATAATAAGTAAAAAGATTGCATGTCAAGTCACACGTGCCATCACTTGTGTGATTGGCTTGCAGGGTACTTATAATTAGTAATATACATATATGTAACAAGCAATATAAAGTGATAAAATACCAAACAATAATAAGCAAAAAGATTGCATGTTAAGTCACACATGTCATCACTCATATGATTGACTCGCAAGGCACTTGTAACTAGTAATCTTCCATTTGACTTAAAGTCAATCACCTTTGTGTCTGATTCTCATCAGACCCCTATGACGCTCAAAGACAATCTAAGATAACGAATTTGTCAATGGATCTACGATGTTATCTTTGGATTGAACTCTTTCCACTATTACATCTCCTCAAGTCACAATCTCTCTAATTAGGTGGAACCACCTCAGAACGTGCTTAGACTTCTGATGAGACTTGTGTTCCTTCATTTGAGTAATCGTTTTGTCATTGTCATATATAAGGGAATCATCTCTTCGCTGCCTGGTATGACTCCCAAATCTGTGATGAACTTTTTCATTCAAACTTGTTCATTTGCTGTCTCTGCTACAATAATGTACTCTGTCTCTATAGTCCAGTCAACATAAATATCTTGTTTGAAACTCTTCCAGCATACTACTCCTCCATTAAGGATATCCACATATCCCAAATTTGACTTACTATCATCAACATCGGACTAGAAACTCAAGTCTGTGTAGCTTTCAAACTTTAGGCTATTGTCTCTATATACTGGTAAAAGATCATTTGTCTTTCTCAAGTACTTAAGGATACACTTTACTACTTTTTAGTATTCCAAACCTAGATCTGCCTGATACCTGCTCGTGACTCTCAAAGCATATACTATATCAGGCCTAGCATATAGCATGACATACATGATAAACCCCATCATTGAGGCATAGGGTATCCTATCCATGTTCGTCATTTCTTCAGAAGTCTTTGGGGACATACTCCTAGAAAGCGATATCTCATGTCTCATTGGTATAAGACCTCTCTCGGAATTTTTCATGCCAAACTTTTTGATAATGGTGTCTATGTACCTGGATTGGGATAAGCCAAGCATCCTCTTGGATCTATATCTATAGATCTGAATCTCTAAGATATAGGATGCTTCCTTAAGTCCTTCATGTCGAAGTGTCTAGATAACCAAGTCTTTACTGTTGATAGCATTCCTACATCATTCTCAATTATCAGGATGTCATCCACATATGACACTAAGAATATGATAGCGCTTCCACTTATATTCTTGTACACATAAGGCTCATCTTCGTTCTTAATAAGCAGGTATACCCGTACATATGATGGAGGCAGCTGGTCTTATAGTTGCTCGTGTGGGGACACTAATGCTACAGTGCAAGTGCTCACTGGAGAACGAGTTTACTGATTGATCTGTTCATGGAATGCTGGATAGTTAATAATATCTCATTGTCAGACAACGATTCTATTGTCCTAATGGTATATTTGGTCTTTAGACTTGAGACACTAACGATGTCATGCATGAGTACTCGACTCTTTGATATCCGACTTATATGTTTGGAAGTTTCAAATCTAGCACAATCGGTCATCGGGAGTGGTAGTTAACCTTACAAGGGCTATTGAGTATCGATAGAGGATTATCTACTCTCGATGTCATGAGAGGAATATCTAATTTGTTCTTGCTCAGATAAATACCTAGCCAGGGTCATTTGGATTGAGAGAGAAAGAGTTCTCCAAGAGAATCTGATTAGAGTGAGACTCGATGAGAAACTGTATAAGCCTGACAGTATCATGTCATGTATATGGTCTCTAGGGTATTAGATGAATGAGGAAGTATAAATACACGGTAACTGAGGATAGACAAATCCAATAGATTAGATTCCCTTGTATCGTTTGGGGACTACGATGTAGTAGCCTAGTATATTCGCAATCGATAAGTTGAGTGAATTATTATGGAGATATTAATTCACTAAGCCAGAAGAATGGATTCCACTATTACAAATCATTCTTATTACTATTATCTCATCACGATTTGATTCTCATTGCATAGATCGAACGACACCACAATATATATATGCAATAAGCAATATAAAGTAAGAAAATACCATAATAATAATAAGTAAAAAGACTATATGTTATGTCACACGTGTCATCACTCATGTGATTAGCTTATAGAGCACCTATAATTGGTAGATACAATGGGTTGTTGAGAAATCTAAGGCAGCATCACATGCATAATGGAATAACAAAAATTAAAAATTCCAGATTTTATTGTAGAAAATAGTTTCTCGTTGTCGTATGAAGATTGGTGCATAAAATCTCACAAAATTGAAAAACTACATGTACATAAAAAATGAGTTATCTATGCTATTCATAGGTGCCGTACAAGCCAATCATATGAGTGATGGCACGTGTGACATGACAGACACTCTTTTTAGACTTAAGATACCAATGATGTTTTATATGAGTACTCCACTCTTTAATACCAGACTTATATGGCTGGACAAATCCCTAGCCAGGATCATTCAGATTGAGAGAAAAAAGAGTTCTCTGAGGAATCTAATTAAAGCGAGACTCGAGTAGAAACTATATGAGCTTGACAGCACCATGTCCGGTATATAATCTCTAGGGTATTAGATGAATGAGATACTATAGATACATGATAATTGAGGACAAACATATTCAATAGACTATGGCGGAGTAGTTTAATACATCCGTAGTCGATGAGTCAAGTGAATTATTATGGAGATAATAATTCACTAAGTTAAAAGGAGTTCTGACAAATATAACTCATGGTCAGCTCAATGTTGAGCCTAGAGGGTCACACACATATAGTAGGTATTGCGACGAGTAGAGGTTCAGATATGAGGTATCCGTCATAGCCCATATCTTATTAGATATCCAATAAGCCCATGAATTATTGGATCCTATATATGAGATCCAATAAGAGCAAATAAGAGATTATTAGGTAAATCCCACTAATCTAAGAGACTTGGGTAGTTTGATAGAGATCCAGTATCCAATATGGTAGGATCCATTATGGTTAAGTTTACAAGGGATCTCTATAAATATAAGGGAACCAAAGGATCATACGTTAGTTTTTTTTTGCTATTACATCTTATTATCCTCTCTCCCTCTCCTCCTCATATTGCAGCCCCTATTTGGAGTGTATTATCACGGACTTAGCTAGTTTAGCCTAAGTTGTACGACACTTATGCATATCCATCCGCAAAGGTCAGCCTACCTAAAACCTCTCGTGGTCCCTTAGGACCTACAAAAAAGAAAATTGGTTAGAGAAAGTGTTAGGAAAAGTGTCGGCACTAAGAGTGGGGGGGGGGGGGGAGAGGGTGTGAATTAGTGCAGCGGTAAAAACGTCGGTTCTAAAAATATTTCATATGATTAAAATCGATCTCAGAAAGATGCTTACATTGAAGGCGTGTTCATAAACGTATTGAAGACAGTTTGCAGTTAATGTAAATTGTAATAAGTAAATGCAAACCAGATTTTATAGTGGTTCGATCGTCGTGATCTACATCTACTCCGCCGATTCCTCTTTCGTCGAAGCTACCGGCATCCACTATCGATATTCCTTCAATAGGCGAAGACCAACCACCTTTTACAACTTGATTCTCCTTTTACTGGGTTTAGGAGATAACCCTTACACCCCCATTTACTCCTCTCTCAAACTATTCTAACACTTAGAAGAAGGAGAGGAGTTCACACAAGATTACAATAGCGTTTCTTTCTATTTTTACTCTCAAGTCTTATGTTTGTTAACTAAGGATAAGAGGGGTATTTATAGGCCTCAAGTTGATTCAAACTTGGAGCCTAAAAACATCTCATCCCGAGTTTCTTAGGTTTAGGCGGTACCACCGCTTGTGTTGGGCGGTACTACCGCAAGTGTTAGTCTGACATTGACACTGCACTGGGCGGTACCATCGCCTAGTCTGGCGATACCATCGCCTGGCAACCTGCCACTAGGCAGCACCACCGCCCAGGTTGGTGGTACCATCGCCTGACATAGTCTAGGAGACTGTGCCACGATGGTGTCACTTCTTGGGTTACTATTTGAGCATTTTATTAGGCCAAACACAGTCCTTACATGGGCCCAACTGGCCCATAATTGGGTTGGCCCAATTTCAATCCTAATTATGTGATAACTACGAATTCTAAGACATTTCCTAAGCTAAACAAATTCGTAAGTCTAGTTTTTTTTCGGCGAGCTTCCGACGATCTTCTGACGAACTTCCGATGATCTCTCGGCAATGTTCCAGCGGACTCCCGATAAGCTCCTGGACTTCACAACAATCTTCTTAGTGAGTTTTGACGAGCTTCTCTAGCAAGCTCCGAGACTTCTCGGCTGGTTCCTATAAAACTTCCGACGAATGTCTAGACTTCCAACGAACTCTCGAACTCCCAACGAAATCACGTTCTTGACTTCGAGACTTCATTTTACTTTATGCCTTGCTATCGTAGTTAATCCTGCACATGTAAAAACATACTTTGATCTAGAAAATTAATACTAAGCATGAATCATATTGTCCGACATGTCATTGGTCCATCGACGCTTCGTTCGATTCTTCGACTCATCGTCCTTTCTTGTGGTCTATTGCCCAATCAGCCAGTTGACCTCCTCAACTCCGATATCCTTAGCGCAATTTTTGCTCTTCTTAGCCCGATGCTCGAATCCATGGCCCGAAACATTCTGTCGATACATCATTTAATCCTCCGGCTATACGTCCAATCTTCTGACATGTTCCACCAACCCAACATGATTCTTCCTGCTTTAATTGTCTCATCTTGATCGAAGCATCATGCATCACTAAAATCGCAGATCAAGTCATAATCACTTATCGATTTATTTCATCATCAAAATCTGATATTCAACAGAAAGAGCCTTACTCGGGATCTACAAGCAAACATTTCAGAAAACACTTCATAACCAATACAAATTATAAACAGACTTCACAAGCTCTAAACAGTTGCACAACAAAGGATCCAAAATGGTCCACTATAGATCGAAATCTCCCACAAGTGTCTACATGACACAACCTTTATTTACATACCTAAAATGGCCACCAAACCTAACTAAATTAGGGCTATTAAGCCTTTGACCATCCCCCTACATGCTATGCAAAGGATGAATAAACCGAAAGACACGGACATCCATGAGCATTACATTAAACACCTTGTTTACAATTTTGTCCATGATATTTTCTCCCACTTATTCCTTCGACATCCTCATCGAAGCCTTTGCCGACGCTGCAACTCCTCGCCTATGCCAAGTCTTCAATCTTTTACTCAGGCAACAATGTGCTGATTGGCTCCTAGTTGCTCTCTATTGCTGTTGTTGAGTAGTCGAACTTTTGATCCACCATGCTGCTTCAACTCGCTAATGACTCTAACTCTAGTATGGGGTTGACAGAGTTGTGTTAATCCCTATTGGTTCTTACGGATCCTTCAGATGAAGGAAAAAACCATCTTTACTATGCGCTAGTCTCTCAAATGCCTCATGTTGCTTAAACTGGGTGGGTGTTTACTGGAGCTTTAACGAGCATCGCCTCATAAACTTTTAAAGTTTTTGGGTCATTCCTCCATAAAAAATGTCGATCAACTCTTCATTCACTTAGTTGTCACTTCCAAGTATATTCGCATCACTTCCGCTTTCGATTGGCATTTCGTTGGAAAATGAAATGGACAATATACTTTCAATAGCACCGATCACCATTGGTAAGGATTTATCAACTATTATCTTCTATTATCTTCAAAGGGTCTTTGAATCTTTGTAGTGCTCGTCTGCTAGATAGATAAGAGAATTGGGGTACTCGGTTTTGCCCATTCTCTTAAGAGTTGAGAAGGCAAAGGTTACTTGACTTTACTTGCCTCCTCGAGAGTTGTACTCCATGCATTAAGTTGGTCACTAGCCTTCGTCTGCTCTTTACTCACACTTTTGGAGCACTTGAAGTGTTTGCACTCCTTGCGTTGCGTTAGTTACTGTGAATCACCTTCTCAATGCCATCGAACTTTTGGAATACAAAAAGTTTTCACCCCAACTTAGAGTAAGTCTCTAATAGATTTAGTTGTCTTTGGGATTGTATCATCTTCTCCATCAACCCTGTCACCTACTCCACAGAGTAGCAAAGTTATAGCACCACATACTACCTTCTTCGTTCCTTGGTCGTGTACTCTTGCATGACCTGAAGTCCTTCACTTTCAGCTATCTTGATGAGAAGCTCGTTGACACTGGTCTTACGTGCTAGTCATAAGTGCCCAGCAAGCCAATCACGTGAGTGATGGCACGTGTGACTTGATACAGAATCTTTTTGCTTATTATATTTTGGCGTATATCACTTTATAACTATTGCATAAATGCATATATATTGTGATGTCCTTGGATTTGTGCAATGGGAATCGGATCGTGATGAGATCACGATAATGAGATCGATTCACCTTTAAACACATATCCTAAATAATCCCGGTCATAGGTTACTCGAGAGGGACATCGTGATAACCGGATAGACTAGTGTGCTGTATACCCGTCCATATGATGGATGCAGCTGGTCTCATAGCTGCTCGTGTAGGGACACTAGGGATACAGTACAGGTGCTCATTAGAGAATGAGTTCACTGATTGATCCGCTTACGGAATGCTGGATGGTTGATGATGCCTTATTGTCAGACAACGATTCCGTAGTCCTAGTGGTGTATCTGGTTCTTAGACTTGAGACACCAAGGATGTCCTGTATGAGTGCTCCACTCTTTGATACCAGACTTATAGGTTTGGCTGTTCCCAGATCTAGTACAGCTGGTCATTGGGAGTGGTAGTCGACCTTACGAGGGCTATTGAGTGTCGATAGAGGATCATCCACTCTCGGTATCATGAGAGGAATATCCCATGTGTTCTTGCTCAGACAAATCCCTGGCCAGGGTCATTCGGGTTGAGAGAGAAAGAGATCTCCGGGTGAATCCGATTAGAGCGAGACTCGAGTAGAAACCGTATGGGTCTGACAGCACCATGCTCGATATACGGTCTCTGGGATATTAGATGGATGAGGGACTATAGGTACATGGTAACTGAGGACAGACAGGTCCAATGGATTGGATTCCCCTGTATCGTCTGGGGACTACGACGTAGTGGCCTAGTACTTCCGGTATCATGAGAGGAATATCCCATGTGTTCTTGCTCAGACAAATCCCTGGCCAGGGTCATTCGGGTTGAGAGAGAAAGAGATCTCCGGGTGAATCCGATTAGAGCGAGACTCGAGTAGAAACCGTATGGGTCTGACAGCACCATGCTCGATATACGGTCTCTGGGATATTAGATGGATGAGGGACTATAGGTACATGGTAACTGGGGACAGACAGGTCCAATGGATTGGATTAGGGTTTTGACACGGGATCTCTATAAATAGGAGGGATTCACAGCCTCATAGGCTAGAGTCTTTGCTTGCCCTTCCTATTCTCCTCTCCCTCTCCACCTCAGAGTAGGCCTGGAGTTTTGAGGAGCGTCGTCGCAACCCTACTGTGTGGATCACCGCTAGAGAGGAGGACGCTTGACCTCCTTCACCCTCTCCTAAGGATCTGCAAGGAAACAGGGATATACGATCTCCCTAGGTAACACAATCTCTATACGCAGTTTTTGTGTTTTTGCAGATTTTGCGCACCAATCTTCGCACGACGATGAACATCTTTTTGGGAATCGGGGATTTTTGTTTTCTTGTTCTTCCGCTGCGCATATGATGTCGCCCCCCCTATGATTTCCCAACAGTGGTATCAGAGCCAGGTTGTTCATGCGAATGATTGGTTTTTGAACTGCGTGTGTTGTGTTTAGGAAGAATATTGACGTCAAAATCGTTGACGCAAAAGCAAGGAAGGGCAGCAACAGTTGCTGCCCTCGATCTGCATGCCTGCAGCCAGCCGCAGCCGCAGCCAGGCAGCACAGCGCCGGCGCATGCGCAAGCGCTGTGCCTGCAGCAACCGGCCGGCGGTCTGCTTGCAGCAGGCTTGCGGCCGGCGGGGCTGGGAGCCCGCTCGGTAGAAGCGCCTGCGGCCACTGAGCCCGCGGGCAGAGGCGCCGCGGGGCAGCAACGCGGGCTGAGGCACCGCAGGGCAGCGGCGCCTGTGGCCGCTGCTCCCACGGGCAAAAACCCCGCAGGGGCGGCCGCCAGCGAGACAGCACCACCTGCGGGCGCTGACTCGCGGGCAGAACCGCCCGCGAAGGCGGCGGCGCCCGCGGGGGCGCCCACCTGCAGCGGCAGCGACCCCAGCGGGCGTGCCACCTGCAGGCGAGGGCAGTGCCCTCGCCCTCGCCGCACAGGCCGCCGCCAGTAGGGTGGCGGCGGCGGCGGCGCAGCAGCGAAAAGGGGAAAGGGTATTAGGGTTTTCTGCGCAAAAGACAGTTTTGCCCCTCGGAATTTGAGAAATTCCAGTTTCTGTCTTTTGTCCAAATTACGAAAATACCCTTAGGAATTGAGAAATTCCCTATATATCCCTGATTTCAGAAAATATTAATTAATTAAAAGGTTTAGTTGATTATTATTTTTATTATTATCTAGTAGTCCTACATGATGATGATTATTTATACATGTGATGTATGATGAGTGGACGGATGATCATGGACCGTGTGATGTGTGTACTTGTGATTATTATTATTGAGGTCTGCGAACCTCCATTATATTTCTCGTTTATTGTCGGGCCTGCGTGCCTATGATTAAGTTGTAATCACATGAGGAGGCGCAGCGGGAGCGTGGAAGCCATAGCGGGACCCACGAGACGGACGATCGTGATGCATGGAGATGCATCAAGATGTCGACGGAACCAACGAGGACGAGATGGACGATCACAAGGCATGGAGATGCACCGTTGCACACATAGATCTTGATGTGAGTGATTAGGCCTACTGGCTCGGGCCTAATCATATTAGGTTGTGGTCCATGATCATCTGGTGTGATTGCTTATACACATACTAGATATGTATATATATTTGCATGCGATGTAGATATATATTAAATATGTATATGTGTGACATGTCATATTAGGAGACCAAATCATAGAAACATCTCTCGATAATATTAAGTCGGTAAACGTGAGGCAATTAGATTGACCCACGTGGCCTTCCATCGTTATGAGTAGGAACCGAATCCCGGTGTAGGTTGAGTTGGTCGAGTCCCTCGAGACTCACCTATATCGCGATTCGCTATCTTGCTTACGACATAGAGATGTCACCGGTGACCTGAGGGCATGATATGCTTGGTCGAGTCCCTCGAGGGTATATCATCAAATCAGACTCATCTTGTAACGAAGGTGTTGACTTAACCGAGCATCATGGTTGGTCGAGTCCCTCGAGGCCATGGTGATTCAGAGGCCGAACAGGACGGGAATCACAAGGAGTTGTGATCGGCAAGAGTTGTCTACCTTTTAGGCTTAGTGTGATTGGTCGAGTCCCTCGAGGTTACACTAAGACGCTGATTGGATCCTGATCCCCACTAGAAGTCTGCCGGAGACTTCCGTTTCACGTGCTGAGGGTGTCGCGTGACTCGTTAGTAAAATAGTGGGAGCATATTAAGATAGAAGTCCATATCTTGATAGTTTATTTCTTGCAAAATCTGCATGTTATTCATTTTTGCTACATCTTTATTTTCAGAAAATGTCGCTTTCAAATCCCTTACGTGGCATACTTGATGTCAACCGCCTCACTGGTCCAAATTATACGGATTGGCTCCGTAACTTGAGAATTGTTCTCACAGCGGAGAAAATCGTGTACGTCCTTGATACAGTGATGCCTACGCCCGAAGAAGGGGCAAGCGAGGATGAGATCGCTCGCTACGTGAAGTACATTGATGACTCCACTCTTGCTCAGTGCTATATGTTGGGCTCTATGACTCCAGAGTTACAGAGACAACATGAAAAGATAGATGCCAGATCCATTCTCCTACATGTCCGTAAATTGTTTGAGGAACAGGGAAGGACTCAACGATATGAGATATCCAAGAGCCTTTTCCGCGCTAGGATGACTGAGGGGACACCGGTTCAGAACCATGTCCTAAAGATGATTGAGTGGATAGAGAAACTCACAGGTCTAGGAATGGTCCTAGAGGATAACTTGTGTGTGGACATTGTGCTTCAGTCCCTACCAGATTCCTTTTCACAGTTCATAATGAACTTTAATATGAACAAGCTTGAGGTGACTCTCCCAGAGCTCCTCAATATGTTGAGGGAGGCAGAGAGTACTATTAAGAAAGAGAAGCCAGTTCTCTACACTGGTGAGACCAGAAAGAAAAGGAAAGCAGAAAGGTCCCTTAAGAAGGGAAAGGGCAAGGGCAAACAAGGTAAAGCAAAGGTTGCTAAGAAAGACCCAACAAAGGACAAAGGCCAGTGCTTCCACTGTGGTAAAGATGGGCACTGGAAGAGAAACTGCAAAGAGTACCTTGCAGAAAGGGCGAAACAAAAGCTTGATGAAGCTTCAGGTACATTCATGATCAGTCTCCATTTGTCAGACTCTTATGATAACACATGGGTATTAGATACCGGTAGTGCTTATCATATATGTAATTCGTTGCAGGTTCTGGCAAGGCCTAGGAGACTAGAGAGAGGCGAGATGGACCTCAAGATGGGTAATGGAGCAAAAGTTACTGTATTAGCTGTTGGCGAGGTCGCCCTACATCTGCCTAGTGGAGCTTTTATTGCATTAGATGCATGTTATTTTGTTCCTTCTATTATCAAAAACATTATCTCCATTTCATGTTTAACAGTTAGTGGATATAAATTTGTTTTTGAGAACAATGGTTGTTCGATATTATTAGATGATAAGATCATCACGAAAGGAACATTGCATAATGGTTTATTTATGTTAGACATCACTCCACATATCATGAATATAAATGTGTCCAAAAGGAAACGAGATGAGTTGAACAGTGCATACCTGTGGCATTGTAGGCTAGGTCACATCCATGAAAGAAGGATTCAAAAGTTGCTAAATGATGGATATCTAGATCCATTCGACTATGTGTCATATGCAACTTGTGAGCCTTGCATTCGTGGAAAACTGACCAACTCTCCATTTAGTGGAACTGGAGAGAGAGCCACTGAGTTGTTGGAACTCATACATAGTGATGTATGTGGACCCATGTCAACTCATGCCATTGGAGGTTACTCCTACTTCATTACATTTACTGATGATTTCTCAAGGTATGGATATGTGTACTTAATGAAGTACAAGTCCGAGGCCTTTGAGAAATTCAGAGAGTATAAGAATGAGGTGGAGAACCAGACTGGAAAGAGTATCAAAACTCTTCGATCAGATCGAGGAGGTGAGTACTTAAGTACAGAGTTTACTCACTTCCTCAAGGACCATGGGATATTATCCCAATGGACACCTCCTTATACACCTCAGCTCAATGGTGTCTCTGAAAGGAGAAATCGTACATTATTAGATATGGTACGGTCCATGATGAGTTTCGCTGACCTACCCATCTCATTCTGGGGATATGCCCTAGAAACCGCAGCTTACCTTCTGAACAGAGTTCCAACTAAGTCGGTGGTGTCTACACCATATGAGATATGGAAAGGGAAGAAGCCTGATCTTAAAGTAGTTAAGATTTGGGGCTGCTCTGCCCATGTTAAAAGACACAACCCCGATAAGTTAGAATCAAGGACAGGGCGATGTAAATTTGTGGGATACCCCAAGGAAACTTATGGGTATTACTTCTATCATCTCGAGGACCAAAAGGTCTTTGTAGCTAAGAGAGCAGTGTTCCTTGAGAAGGAACACATTCTTGACGGAGACAGTGGGAGAATGATAGAATTGAGCGAGGTTGGAGAACCAAGCTCAAGCACCACTCTACAGCCCGAGTCTGTTCAGGTATCTAATACACAAGTTTCAACTTTACGCAGGTCTGATAGAGTATCCCATCCTCCTGAGAGATATGTGGGACATATTAGAGCAGAGGATGTAGAGGATATTGATCCTCAGACCTACGAGGAGGCTATTATGAGTATAGACTCCGGGAAGTGGAAAGAAGCCATGAATTCTGAGATGGATTCTATGTACTCCAATAAGGTTTGGAACCTAGTTGATGCACCCGAAGGTATTGTACCCATCGGTTGCAAGTGGATCTTTAAGAAAAAGATCGGAGTAGATGGAAAGGTAGAGACCTATAAAGCAAGGCTAGTGGCTAAGGGGTATCGTCAAAGGCAAGGTGTTGACTACGATGAAACTTTCTCACCCGTAGCAATGCTAAAATCCATCAGAATTCTATTGGCTATTGCAGCACACTATGATTATGAGATCTGGCAGATGGATGTGAAAACCGCATTCCTCAACGGGAACCTGGAGGAGGAGGTGTATATGATGCAACCTGAGGGATTCGTGTCCAAGAACTGCCCAGATAAGGTGTGTAGGTTGCTTAGATCCATTTATGGACTAAAGCAAGCTTCCCGAAGTTAGAACATAAGATTTGATGAGGCAATCAGATCTTATGACTTCGTTAAGAACGAAGATGAGCCTTGTGTATACAGAAAGGTAAGTGGGAGCGCTATTAGCTTTTTGGTGTTATATGTGGATGACATCCTCATCATTGGGAATGACATAGGAATGCTATCCACAATAAAGGCTTGGTTATCTAGACACTTCTCCATGAAGGACTTAGGAGAAGCATCTTATATCTTGGGGATTAGAATCTATAGAGATAGATCCAAAAGGATGCTTGGCTTATCCCAGTCCAGGTACATAGAAACTATTGTCAAAAGGTTTGGCATGGAAAATTCCAAAAGAGGTCTCATACCGATGAGACATGGGATATCGCTTTCTACGAGTATGTTCCCTAAGACTCCAGAAGAAAGGGCGAACATGGATATGATACCTTATGCCTCAGCAATAGGGTCTATCATGTATGCCATGCTATGTACTAGGCCTGATATAGCGCATGCTCTGAGTGTCACGAGCAGGTATCAGGCGGATCCAGGCTTGGAGCACTGGAAAGCAGTAAAGTGTATCCTTAAGTACTTGAGAAGGACTAAGGATCTTTTACTAGTATATGGAGGTAATAGCCTTAAGGTTGAAGGCTACACTGACTCAAGGTTTCAGTCTGATGTCGATGATAGCAAGTCGAATTCAGGGTATGTGTACACCTTGAATGGAGGAGCAGTGTGCTGGAAGAGTTCCAAGCAAGATACCACTGCTGACTCGACCACAGAGGCGGAGTACATTGCTGCATCAGATGCAGCAAAGGAGGGAGTCTGGTTGAAGAAGTTCATCACAGATTTGGGAGTCGTGCCGGATAGTGAGGAGCCGATTTCCCTATATTGCGACAACAACGGGGCAATTGCTCAAGCGACGGAACCTAGGTCTCATCAGAAATCTAAGCATGTTCTGAGGAGGTTCCACCTTATCAGAGAGATCGTGACCCGAGGAGATGTAGCAGTGGAAAGAGTTCCATCCGAAGATAACATTGCAGATCCACTAACAAAGCCATTGTCTCAGATTGTCTTTGAGCGTCACAGGGGTCTGATGGGGATCAAACACATAGGTGATTGGCTTTAGGTCAAGTGGGAGATTGCTAGTCATAAGTGCCCAGCAAGCCAATCACGTGAGTGATGGCACGTGTGACTTGATACAGAATCTTTTTGTTTATTATATTTTGGCGTATATCACTTTATAACTATTGCATAAATGCATATATATTGTGATGTCCTTGGATTTGTGCAATGGGAATCGGATCGTGATGAGATCACGATAATGAGATCGATTCACCTTTAAACACATATCCTAAATAATCCCGGTCATAGGTTACTCGAGAGGGACATCGTGATAACCGGATAGACTGGTGTGCTGTATACCCGTCCATATGATGGATGCAGCTGGTCTCATAGCTGCTCGTGTAGGGACACTAGGGATACAGTACAGGTGCTCATTGGAGAATGAGTTCATTGATTGATCCGCTTACGGAATGCTGGATGGTTGATGATGCCTTATTGTCAGACAACGATTCCGTAGTCCTAGTGGTGTATCTGGTTCTTAGACTTGAGACACCAAGGATGTCCTGTATGAGTGCTCCACTCTTTGATACCAGACTTATAGGTTTGGCTGTTCCCAGATCTAGTACAGCTGGTCATTGGGAGTGATAGTCGACCTTACGAGGGCTATTGAGTGTCGATAGAGGATCATCCACTCTCGGTATCATGAGAGGAATATCCCATGTGTTCTTGCTCAGACAAATCCCTGGCCAGGGTCATTCGGGTTGAGAGAGAAAGAGATCTCCGGGAGAATCCGATTAGAGCGAGACTCGAGTAGAAACCGTATGGGTCTGACAGCACCATGCTCGATATACGGTCTCTGGGATATTAGATGGATGAGGGACTATAGGTACATGGTAACTGAGGACAGACAGGTCCAATGGATTGGATTCCCCTGTATCGTCTGGGGACTACGGCGTAGTGGCCTAGTACTTCCGTAGTCGATGAGTCGAGTGAATTATTACAGAGATAATAATTCACTTAGTTAGAAGGAGTTCTGACAGGTATGACTCACGGCCAGCTCGATATTGGGCCTAGAGGGTCACACACATATGGTAGGCATTACGATGAGTAGAGGTTCGGATATGAGATATCCGACGGAGCCCTTGTCTTATTGGATGCAGATCCAATACCCACTAGGGAAAGGACCCATTAGGGTTTTGACACGGGATCTCTATAAATAGAAGGGATTCACAGCCTCATAGGCTAGAGTCTTTGCTTGCCCTTCCTATTCTCCTCTCCCTCTCCACCTCAGAGTAGGCCTGGAGTTTTGAGGAGCGTCGTCGCAACCCTGCTGTGTGGATCATCGCTAGAGAGGAGGACGCTTGACCTCCTTCACCCTCTCCTAAGGATCTGCAAGGAAACAGGGATATACGATCTCCCTAGGTAACACAATCTCTATACGCAGTTTTTGTGTTTTTGCGGATTTTGCGCACCAATCTTCGCACGACGATGAACATCTTTTTGGGAATCGGGGATTTTTGTTTTCTTGTTCTTCCACTGCGCATATGATGTCGCCCCCCCTATGATTTCCCAACATTACGAAGTTCCCTGACTGCCCTTCAGACTTGTCTCGATACTTAGAGTTTGCCTTTGCATGCTACACCTTCTCGGCCCTTTTCACTACCACGCGCTCTCCCTCCATGAGAGAAGGGATCGATGACTTTACGGAAGTCCTGCCTCTACGGTACCATGACACTGCCATACCCATGGCCCTACTATCCATTACCTTATATCTTCATCATTTTCTTTATGATTGATAGATTTGCTTCTATGACACTATGACACTCCTTTGAGTCCATATCCATTCTAACCGATGCTTGATTTTTGGGTAGCTAAGTCCCTCTAGACTCGTCGTCGCTTTCTCGCCCCTTTCGACCCCCTACTTCAATACCTCTGTGGTCTCCAAATAGTTCCCCTTGGTTGATGGAAATGCAGACTATAACTCATATGTATGGCCTCTGCCATCATGTTATAGGGTTCGCACTGATTCTATTCTCTTTAGCTTCTTTGGTAGCAACATTCGCTTACTCGGTCTTGTCCGCTGACTTATTAGGCTCCCTTAAACGAATATGAGTTATGAAGTAGTCTAACTCTCCAACTGCTCTAATATACCTCTGCATGATCAAGTCCCTCCCATGGGACTCACTAGTACTTGTATTCAAATTTTTCCCTCGGTGGTACATAGCCCTCATATGCTGATGACCAAGGCTTTTATCCGATGCAAAATTCAATGCACGCATAGAAAATCCACCTATGCGGTACCATGACTTTCACTCCTTGAATCTATAGCCCTTCTTGTCACCGTGTTCTTCATCGAAGTGGAGCTCCCAATAGTTCCCGATCATACTTCTGTATGATACAATCCCTCATAGAACTATATTCGTGTGTATCGCATTACCACGAATTGTTCCATCATGATCCGTTGCACCATGTCGCCTCTTGGTGACATCTCAATTGCATTCTGATCCTTATGGGATGAACTCGAATTGTGATCCTGCCATGTGTGGCCTCTGCCAACATATCGCATGGCCTCTTCCATTTTCTATTGGGTTCGCTCCTTTGATAATTAATCTTCATCCACCCACTATCGGGTTATACCTAAATGAAGCACCGCTCTAGGACAGTCCATCACCTAATAGCTCTTGAAGTCTACCAACTTCGCTAAAATTAGTACACTGTTGTTTGGATCCTGGGCCTCTGCCCCTACCAACACAATATTTGCTGTGCACCACTCCCTTTATGTCAACTTGAATAGTAGCACTATGGCATATTCTTTAAGAGTATATACTTATGTGTCCTCTTGCCCCATGCTAAGGCCTTCTGAACCCAACTTCACCTCTACAAGTTTAGTCACCTCAATTCCTCCGTCAAATGCTTCTTTGAGGTAAAGTGCATGGGCCTCGAAGCTCCCTTCATCTTTGACACTATACAGGATGAGCTCGCTCCATCAGAATGAGGGATCAATGGAATGACATGATCCCGCTCTTGCCTCTCCAAGAGTTCATGTCCTTGACCTCTGTCCAAGGAATGTTCTGTGCCTCCGCTCTATATTCCATCTTCTATGTTGGCTCCCTTCATATGGCTTAGGTATTTCGCCAAGTTATACCTAAGTTGCTCCGCTCCTCGTTATGCATTGAGTTGATGGTAGCCCTCACACCCACCATTCAACGGCCCTTCATTGAGTCTAATCTCCATATCGACTCTAAGTGTGCCTTTGTTTGTGTTGCCTTGGATTGCTCTCCCACTTGATCTTGCAATGCATTCCCCAATGCATTATCTCAAGCGAGATCATGCGATTACTCCTCATCATTTGCTCAGTCCGTTGAGCTTTGTGAAGTTATTTTCAGATACTCCTCCTCAACATGTGTTATCCGTTGAATATGATTCTCCATTTGGAGAGTCGGGACTTATCCCCGTTACACCCCTCAAAGCTTAGCAACATGCTGAACTTGCTGCACATTTCAGCCTCCTACAGACATATCCTTTATATACTAAAGAGAAAGTTTCAATGCTCCATGGCGCTAAGTTTCGGTCACCTTGGGATGGCCATAAACATTCCATCGTTCGCATACAAGCCTTTGCATAAGTATTGAATTCTTTGAGTTAGCAATTTCCCTCACCTCTGTGAGCTTTATATAACTATTTCAGTCGTTAAACAACTCATTCCACCTTAAATGGACTCATCATTTATCAAGTGTCTCGCTTGCCATGAGCACCATCAAGTATGGTTGCCAACATTGAGCCGTAGCTCAAACTCAGTCATTCTAACCTTTGTATGCTACATATTCTTCCCAGCTTGCTTGTCCTTATGGTGCCTCTCACGCAAAATATCCTCAATTACTATATATATATATAATCTCTCATCTATCTAATATCTTAGAGATCATATACCAGGTATAGTGCTGTCAGGCCCATATAGAATATACTTGAGTCTCGCTCTAATCAGATTCTCCTAGAGAACTCTTTTTCTCTCAATCCGAATGACCCTAGCTAGAGATTTGCTTGAGCAAGAACACATATGATATTCCTCTTATGACACCGAGAGTGGATAATCCTCTATCAACACTCAATTGCCCTCGTAAGGTTGGCTATCACTTTCGATGACTGATTATGCTAGATTTGAAACTTTCCGACCTATAAGTTCGGTATCAAAGAGTGGAGTACTTATAAAGAATATTCTTGATATCTCAAGTCTAAGGATCAGATAAACAACTAAGACGATAGAATCACTGTTTGATAATGAGGTGTCACCAACCATCCAGCATTCCGTGAGTAAATCAATTAATGAACTCATTCTTCAATGAGCACTTGCACTGTTTCCCTAGTGTCTCAACATGAGTAGCTATGAGACTAGCCACTTCCTTCATATGGACGGGTATACAATATACCAGTCTGTCCCATTATCTCGATGTCCCTCTCAAGTAACCTATGATTGTGATTATTTGGGGTTTGTTTTTAAAAATAAATCAATCTAATTATCATGACCTCATCACGATTCAATTCCCATTATATAGATCCATGGATATCATAATATATAAAACAAATAACATAAAGTAAAAAATATTAGTAAATAATAATAACAAGTAAAAAAAATACGTATTGTGTCACACGTGTTATCACTCACGTGATTAGCTTTCAAAGTATATATAACTAGCACGAGCAACCTTTGATACTTTACTCGAGCAAGGTGCATCGAGCATGCTTTGATGCTTAACCCGAATAGGACGCATTGAGCCTATATCGATGCTCCGCTCATGAAGGGCACATCGGGCATATTTTGATGCCTACCTTGAGAAGGATGCATCAAGCTCAGGAGCTTCCAATCCTGCCTTAGGTGGATATGCATCGACTAGTTCGATACTAAACATGCAATGGTCTTCTAGTCCCTTTTCCTCCTTAGCGTCTTTGTCACTATCGTCTCCTACTTTGTCCCCTCTTGTGCCCCCACCCATCGCACCTACGACGTGATGGTCTAACTCTCCCTCACTTTCACCTCCGACGTCTCTTACCTCTGTCTCTCTATCTTCATACGCCACTATGGCCTTCATCGCTTCCTCTTTCTCGACAAGCTGATCGAGGAGAGCAAGCAGGTGTAGGAGGGCTACATGGACCAGCTCAATCACTCCTTCCGGTTGCTCTTCATTTTTATGATGTCATGCTTCGTAAGGGAGGTGGCTTATGAGGTACGGCAGTACTCGTTGAGATTGGAGCAGGTGCCATGCACGGCGACTGGCAATGTCATGGTGCTATGCACGGATGCTCCTAAGTTCGTAGTCAACGTGGGAGAAGCTGCATGCATACGATGCCTTGCTAAGTAACAGAAACTCAATGTTGTTGCAAGTGGTCACTTCCATGACGATGCCTCCTCCCGTCATTGATGAATGTCTCAATTTTTTTAAAAAACTTAAATTATACATGTTATTATATTAATAGTTCATTACGAGTCAACAAATCACATAAGAAAATTATAATATTTATTAACTCAAACTTACTGAGAGGCTTATATATTATGTTTTTTAAAAATATATGGATTATTTTAGATACGAGTAAACTATAAGGGCTTAAAAGTTCATGGCCAAAATCGCATAGGCTAAAATAGACCTTAATCCTAAATTATATATATCATTATATTAATAATTTATTATAAGTCAACATATCACGTAAATAGACTTTAATGTTTGTTAACTCACATGATAGATCTATATATTATATTTTTAAAAATATCGTAAATAGACTCTAATGTTTATTAACTTAGACTTGACATGATAAACCTATATGTTATATTTTTAAAAATATAAAAATTATTTTAGACATGAATAACTAAAATGAATCTTAACTCAATTAAAAATAGGTTATTTCTTCTTATCGAAATATTCTAAATAGCACATGTATGACGAAGATGTATTATCATCATGAGCTTTTTACTTTCTTACCGGAATATCCAGTGGGAGGGAAATCTTAAATAGCACATGTATAGAATAGAATAGAATTGATCATTAGACATGTTAAGATAGGTCGGGGTTATTCGATTAGTGGCCATCGATTCATCCTTGCCACAGATGGATCGATATGCATCAGAAACAAACGAGTTGATTCAGACCGAGTTGAATCGGTTAGGACTAGTTTAACTTTATGTGGCCGCTATACCAAATCACTCGACTTGAACCAAAGCTTTATTTGAGAGGAAGGAAAAATAAAGGGGCTTAACTACTATGTTTCCCACATATAAGATGGAAGAAACAAAAAACTGTAAAGCAAAACAAGGGGTCTTATCTTGTTATGCTTTTCTAATTAGATTTGACTATTGTATGACCTCCAAACTTGTTTCCGATAGCCTGCCTATTCATCTGTTAATTTGTGCTTTGCATCTCACGATGGATATATCTTCCTTTGGAGCCTGATAGTGTGCAATCAATCTAAGCAACAACGTATGGTAGTCTGCATGATAAAAGGGAATTATCAGATATATATTTATTTTTTATTACTATCATACCACGTCCATCAAGGCCTCTAGTTATGATTCACATTATACTGTAACCATAACACCGAGCACCGAGGCAGAGCAATTACTACCACATCAGGACGAGTGTTTATTCGCAGCACAGCGGGAACAAGTCGAGCGGACGAGAAAGCAGCAGCTTAATGCAGATGGCGGACAATGGCGGCGGCAAGAGATCCAAGCAGGTGGAAGTCGTTGCCCAGTTTACCCATATCGACCAATTGATCAATAGTGACCACAACGTCCTGGCCGACGGTCAGCAACGACAGGGGACCGGAGCGGAACTTGGACTTCAACGACTTCACCGACCACTCGAAGGTGGAGACGACGTTGGAGAAGATTTGCAGAGCGGCTTGGGCTCGGTCCTTCTCGTAAGCATCGGCCGCCCCCTTCAGCTGTGCCTCGATGCGTGTTTTGACTTCCGCGGCCTTGGCGACGGCGATTTCCACTGAGATGACGGCCAGGCCGTCGGCGTCGGCCGTCTTGCTCCTGGGGTCGGACGAGAGAGTCTTGAGGCAGAATTCCCTGTCGACGTAGGAATCTCCGACGAAGCTACAAATATCATCCACCACAGCCGACGAGATGATTTGGAAGGAGAAGCAGAGGAGGAGGAGGAGCGAGAGAAACGACGATGCCTTCATCTCCTTCTGTTGTGCTCTGCTCTGCTCTGGTGCGGCGTGGTGGCCTCTGAGTCCTCGTCCCTTCCAAGATATGGTGTATATAATGGAGAACAAGACGCGGGTCAGTAGCTGTAATACTTGCCACATATATGTCGATTTTATTCTATTATTTTTCCTACCAAAATTATACGTATATAAATAAGGGGGAACGAACCACATGTAAGATTTGCCATATGTATTACCGAGTATATTCCATTATTCTTTCCAAAACTATCGATCATTCAATTCGATTCGATTCGACCTTATAAGTAGCCTATTCCATTAATCGTATCTTTCTAACATCGAATAATGGGGTTGATATGGAAAGCCCTTAACCATACATATATAGTAATACTAAATACAAGCCCGTCATGGAAAGACGAATATGATCAAGTAAATAATTAAATAATTGGTCAGAGAAGAAGCTGATTTCACACGAGAGGCCCCGTATGGACAATTAACGCCGATACAAAGAAAGAAAATTTAGACGAATATGATCGAGTATTATTAGTTCATTAAACAGGCTGGTTTGTACAAGAAGAAAGAAGAAAGGACCAAACTCGCTCAAAATGATTGTGATGCATCCATCGTATAGAAGATGAAGAGAAGGTCATCAGAGAAGAAAGGGTGGGGGAACAGAACACAGGAGGCAGCAGGAGACGAGGAACTTACCCTGTTGAAAGTATACTCTCATCACATGGGCGGAGAGAGAGAGAGAGCAAGCAAGTACTGCTGGGCATGGATTGCAAAACCCAGCCTTCGAAATAGTTTGGTCGGTTTTTATCGAAAAATTACATTAACATTATAATTACTATTTTGTAGAAATATATTCATTATTTTTAATGATATTTATATTATTTGGGGTTTTGATATCATTACGGTGGTATTTACGTAATACAAAAATCATTTAACTTTCAAGGGATATATATATATATATATATATAGTTGAATCTCAGATTTTGACGATGAAACCAATCGATAAATGTTTTTATTTTAATCTGCGTTTTGAGTGACGCAGGATACTTCGATCAAGATGATATAATTAAAGCAAGAAGAATCATGTTGTGCCGGAGGAAAACATGTCAGAAGATTGGATACCGGACCAGTAGATCGGTCGACGTATCGACGTATCGACAGAAGGCTTCGGGCCGTAGATTCGGGCATCGGGCCAAGAAGAGTGGATATTGCGCCAAGGATATCAGAGTTGCGGAGTCAACTGACCGATTGGGCAATAGGCCGCAAGAAAGAACTATGCGCCGAAGAATCGGACGAAGCGCCAAGGGACTAATGACATGCCGGACAACTTGATTAATACTTAGTATTAATTGTCTAGATCGAAGTATGTTTTAGATATACAGGATTAACTACGATAGCAAGACATGAAGTAAAATGAAGTCTCGGAGTCAAGGACGTGATTTCGTTCTCATAGCTTGCTAGAGAAGTCTCATAGCTTGCTAGAGAAGCTCATCAGAACTCGCCAAAAAGATCGTCGTGAAGTCCAGGAGTCCGCTGGAACTTTGCCTAGAGATCGTTAGAAGTTCGCTGAAAGATCGCTAGAAGCTGGCTAGAAGAATAGACATAGGGACTTGTTTAGCTTAGCAAATATCTTAGGATTTCATAGTTAGCACGTAATTGGGCTTGGATTTGGGCCAACCCAATTAGGGGCGAGCTAGGCCTATATAAGAACTGTGTTGGGCCCAATAAGAGGTCCAAATAGTGCCCCAAGAAGTCTCGTCGTCGTGGCACAATCTTCGAGACTGTGTTAGGCAGTGGTACCGCTAGTCTGGGCTGTTGTACCGCCACTGGTAGGGTGCTAGGCGGTGGTACTGCTAGTCTGGGGCGGTGATACCGCCCAGCACTACCCCCTAAGCGATGGTACCGCCAGACCTGGGTGGTGGTACCACCTAGGACAATGTCAGTGTCGACTAACACTGGGCGGTGGTACCGCTCGTGCCCGGGGAACCTGAGATGGGAAAGTTTTAGGCTCCAAGTTTGAATCAACTTGAAGCCTATAAATACCCCTCTCATCCCTGGTTAAAGCACACAAGTACATAGAGATTAAAAGAGAGAAAACACCACTACGATCATAAGTATATTCCCTCCTCTAGCTTAAACTTAAATTTCTGTTTAGAGAGGAGAGTAAGTGCTTGTAAGGGTTATCTCCTAAACCCGATAAAAGGAGAAGAGGGGTGTAAAAGGTGATTGGCCTTTGCCTATTGAAGAAAGGCCTCTAGTGGATGTCAATGACCTCGTCGGAGGAGGAAGCCGAAAGTGGATGTAGGTCACGTTGACTGAACCACTCTAAAATCTGGTTTGCGTTTATGTCTTGAGCAATTTACTTTAACTGCAAACCTCTTCAATTGCTTACTGCCTTCAATTCATTTACGAACATATTTCAAAGTTAAGTTTCCAAAATCGATTTTCTACATCGAAATCAGCTTTTATCGTACAAAGGTTTTTTGAAGATGTAATTTTTACCATTGCACTAATTCACCCTCCCTCTTAGTGCTGACTCTTGATCCTAACAATTGGTATCAAAGACTCATTATTTCTCAGTCGGTTTAATATCCAAGAGAAATGGCTCTTTTCGGCTTTCAAGAGGGTCATTCTCTCATTCATCCTCCCTTTTTCAATGGGATGGACTACACTTATTGAAAAACTCGAATGAGAGTTTTCTTGCTTTCGTTAGATTTAAATTTATGGAATATTATTGAAAATGGTTTTCGAATATCTTCTCTTCTAATGAATTATTGGAATGATTCGGAGAAGAATACGTTTTCTCTAAATGTAAAGGCTATGAATGCCTTATTTTGTACCTTAGACAAAAACGAGTTTAATCGGGTTTCTACTTGTGAAACGACTTTCGAGATTTGGCACACATTAGAAGTCATACACAAAGGCACAAGTAGAGTAAAAGATTCGATGATCAATCTTTTAATGTATTATTTTGAACTTTTTCATATGAAACCTGTTGAATCTCGGATTTTTATGATGACGTCAATTGTCATTTGTTATCTAATCCATATGTTGAGATAAGTGTGCAGGATTAACTACGATGAAAGTAAGACATGCAGCATAAGTTGTGCCGGAGTCAAGACTATGATCACGTTGGGAGTTCGAGGGTTCGACGGAAGTCCGGACGGTCGTCGGAGGTTCTGCGAGAACAAATCCAAGAAGTCCATGAGCTTGCCAAAGAAGCTAGTCGGAACTCGCCAAGTGGATCGTCGCAAGTCCAGGAGTTTGCCGGAAGTCCGCCGGAGCATCGCCGAAGGTTCGTCAGATGTTCGCTGGAAGTTCGCTGGAAGCTCGCCGGAAGAAGCGATTGACGCACCAGAGCAAGTTGAAGTAAATGCCTTACGAAATTCGTAGTTAGCATGATGATTAAGTTATAAATGGGAGGTAATCCCATTAACTTAATCTTGGGGCAATTGGGCCCTTGACAGACCCAACTTGGGCTGAATGGATCAGCCCAATTGGACCCAGATTACTTGGCCAGAGGTGGCACCGCCTAGGTCGGCGGTGGCACCGCCTAGGGCTCAGTCTTTGAGCTTTGGCTGGGCGGTGCAACCGCCTCTGACAGAGGTGCAACCACCTGAGCTTGGTCTCCGAGCTCTGGTTGGGCGGTGCAACCACCCAAATCTGGCGGTGGCACCGCCTGAGCTCGGTCTCCAAGCTCTAGCAGGAGGTGCAACCGCCCCTTACAAGAGGTGGCACCGCCCAAAGGCTCAGCCTTCGAGCTCTGCCAGGCGGTGCAACTGCCCCAGTCAGGTGGTGCAACCGCCAAACCTCGGAATTCCGGGAATTGACAGTTTTGAGCTCGGAATTCAAACTGGGTTGGGGCCTATAAATACCCCACCCTTTCAGTAATGAAAGGGCACCCAAAAACCATCGAAATCCTGATCTTACTCTGTGATTTTTAGAGCTCAAAAGTGTTGTATGAGTTAGAAGTTCTCCTCCCTCTTTTCTTCCAAGTTCTGATCTTTCAAGAGAGGAGAGAAATTTCTATAAGGGTTGTCTCCTAAGCCCGTCAAAAGAAGTGAAACTATAAAAGGGTGGTTGGCTTTCGCCTATTGAAGGAAGGCCTATAGTGGACGTCGGTGACCTCATCGGTGGAGGAAGCCAGAATTGGATGTAGGCCAAGATTGATCGAACCACTCTAAATCTCGGTTTGCATTTACTTTGAGCATATTATCTTTACTGCAAACCTCCTCAATAGCTTACTGTCTTCTGCGCTTTTACGATCATGTTTCAAAGTTCAGTATTTTCTGAATCGGCGTTTAGACGTAAATCAGTTTTATCGTACGAACATCATATTTCAGTTTACGCTTACATTCTAATTTCCATCACAATTGCAAACTGCCTTCATAGACTTGCTTTAACTGCATCTTGCTTGATCACAAGTTAAAGTGATTTACGAATCGAATTTTCTATCGAAATCGCTCTTATCGTATGAACGAAATTTTAATTGTCGAAAGTTTTCCGCTGCACTAATTCACCCCCCCCCCCTCTTAGTGCTCTTGATCCTAACAATTGGTATCAGAGCAGGGTTCACTCTCAAATGGATTAAAACCCAAGAGAGATGGCATATGTCGGAAACCAAGAGAGCCATTTTATTACACGTCCACCCATGTTCAATGGGACGGACTACACCTATTGGAAGACCCGAATGAGGATCTTCCTTATTTCAATGGATTTTGAACTTTAGAATCTTGTCGAAAATGGATTTTCGAAGTCTTCTCTTCCAATGATCGATTGGAATGAATTGGAGAAGAAGACTTTCGCTCTTAATGCAAAGGCTTTGAATGCCTTAGTTTGTGCGCTTGATAAAAATGAGTTTAATCGTGTTCAGTTTGTGAAACCGCGTTTGATATTTGGCATACACTCGAAGTGACTCACGATGGCACAAGTAGAGTGAAAGAGTCAAAAATCAATCTTTTGATACACTCATTCGAACTTTTTCGAATGAAACCGAGTGAGACTATTGGCGACATGTACACCCGTTTCACAGATCTCATCAATGGTCAAAAAGGACTCGGCAAAAGTTTTTCAGATTTTGAGCTAGAAAATAAGATTCTAAGATCCCTTCCTAAGAGTTGGGACCCTAAAGTCACTGCTATTCAAGAGGCTAAAGATTTAAACAACTTCCCTCTTGAAGAACTAATCAGGTCATTAATGACGTATGAAATAACATTCAAGGCTCATGCAGAGCAAGAAGACATCATTCCAAAGAATAGGAAGGATATGACACTTAGAACTTCAGATGACCACTTGAGAGAAAACTCAAGTGATGAGGACTGTGACGATGACTTGGCACTTCTAACAAGGAAATTCAAAAAATTCATTAAGAGAAACAAGTTTAAAAATGACACAAAAAATAAACTTGAACCCAAAAAGGACCAAAATATTTGCTACGAATGTAAAAAGTCGGGACCCTACAAAAGTTATTGTCCCAAAGCCAAGAAGAGAACATCAAAGAAGAAGGGGCTCAAAGCAACGTGGGATGACTCGAGCGCATCCGAAGAAGAGGAGTCCAACACCGAGCAAGTTGCTCATTACACCTTAATGGCCATCGGAGAGGAGGTAACAAATTTAATTGATGCAGATTTATTATTTGATGAGTTATTAAATGCCTTCCATGACTTATTTGATGAATGCAAGATTATTAGTAGAAAATATAAATTGCTAAAAAATGAGCATGATAGTCTTACTTGTAATTTCGATAAGTTAAAAACTAAATATCATGATAGTTTAGGTTCTTGTACAAAATGTCATGATCTAGAAACTATCCAAAAGAAAAACTTGCTACTTAAGGACACCTTGAAGAAATTCGAGGTTGGTAGCAAGTCTATGAACATGATCCTTACAAACAAGGGTCACGTTCCCAAAAGAAGTAGAATCGGATTTGTAAGAAATCCTCACCAAAATCCAACCACCTTCATAAAAGGCCCCATCCTACATGTTCGACACCAAAGCAAATGCAACTTTTGTTGCAAACATGGACACAAAACACATTATTGTCCATTAAAGAAAATTAGTCCGAACAAATTAATTTGGGTTCCTAAAGGAACCATGATAAACTCTATGCAACATTATAAACGATGTAGATCAGTTTTTGAGGCACCCAAAAGTAAATGGGTACCTAAAAATTATCCTCTCTCATAGAGACGTAAACTATCCCAAGCTGGGTACCTAAAAATAATGTCCTGCTCTTTGGATACTCGATATTCATAACTCGAGATCCAAAAAGAACACGCGATGCTCCCTAACCTAAATAACAAAAAGAGGATTAGAAAATTAAAATTACAAGAGCAATGCAGATACAATCCTATCTGATCCCTCAGAATTGGAAACCCATGATTCTCCCTTCACATATCCTTTGGATTTCCGAACCCATCAAATTGACTTGTTTGAATCCAACTATATCATGAACTTACGTCTTGTAAGCAAAGTTTGTCATGGACTTGCAAAGCTTACCAACTTGGATAATCTGTCATAAACATACGTACGACATTTGAAGTAGAGTATGCACGTCAATAGATCTATCTTGATCATACAAAATTTCTCATCTTAAAATGAAAATTCTTACGTAATTACATAAGTAAAGTTGACTGCTCCAAATACAAATTCTTCTCAAGTCAAAAACATTCAAATAAGATCACAAAGCAGTCAAAACGAGTGCTCACCGCCCCAACTGGAGGTAGCACCTTCGGCTATCACTTATTGCAAGCGGTTGCACCGCCCCAGCCAGCGGTGCAACCGCCCGCAATCCTGCCCCCTTTTAAACCAAGCTAGGGCCGGCTGTGGAACCGACCCCAACTCACTCCCTTCCCCTCTTTACTCTTCCAAAGCTTCTCCACCTCCATTTCTCCCCTCTTAGCATCCCAAATACTCCTCATTTCGAAGCAAAAGATCAACAATCTCTCCTTCTCTTGAAGATCTCACTTAAGGTATTCTCTAAGAAGCCTCTAAATTCTGTTTTTGATTCATTTACTCTTGCCCATTTCTATCCTCTTAAATAACAGTAGTTATGGGCTCTAGAAGATCCTCAAGGGACAAAAGGAAGAGGAGATTAGTGGAAAACTTTGATCTTACCTTTTTCGATTCAAAATATCACGCTGAAAAATTTTCTTCTTTCAAATTTAGAAGTGTCAATAAGGGAAAATATGTAGATTTAGATGAACTAAGAGACTTAGAGACAATCCAATGGTTTGCAAACCTAGATCTACTCCCTATTTTACAAATTAGTGAACCCATCTATCTAAGACTTGTTAGACTGTTTTACAACAATCTACAAGTAGATGAAGAAGAAAGAATGTCTACCTATCTCTTAGGACAACATATCTCCATTACGGATAAATTCATTTGCGACATGAGAGGCATTCCCGTAAAAAATAGAGGACTTTATTTTAGAGGATCGTGGGACAATGAAACAGTTGGGACAACATATGTTGAAGCCTTAGGAACAGTTTTTGGTAATCCCAACCTAGTGATAGTTCCTAAAAGCTATGAACATCTACTACCACTAAACACTAAAGTACTTCATCATGTCCTAACTAGCATCATTCTCCCTAAACAATACCATCATGATGAAGTAAGTCAAATGAAATTAGGAACCATGTATTGGATCATGAAAGGACATAACATCTGTTTTGGATACCTTATATAAAAAAACATGATAGAACTATCTAAGAGAGACATGATGCTTCCATATAGTGGTATAATCACTAGAATACTTAAAGTCTACGATATTCCAATACCACCCGAAGAAGAAGTGATGAAAGTAGATAGGTTTAGCATAATAAACAAAAATCTACTTTACTGATTGAGATGTGTTTATAGAAACGGTAATTGGGTTAGAATGCCTAGAAGAACCGATCCCCCTCAACCAGAACTAGAACCCGAAACACCAGTCTTTAGGGGTACTCAATCTCCTTCGATCTGTCCCTTTGAGGAAACACATCCATTTGGGCAAGCTCCTGCATCATCTATCGAAGACATTGGAATTCGGATAGACCGATTTGAACAAAGACAAGATCGCCTTGAACATCGACAAGATCAAATCCTATCTGAACTACAGCAAATTCATCAACAATTTGACTCTTTATTTAGGCACTTTAATTTTTCACCTCCTGAATAAGCTTATATATGTGGACACAATCACCTCGTGTTGTAACAATTACGTTGTTGTAAACTCTTTATATTACTCACCTTGATCATAATGCCTTGATGACTACTAATCGCTGATATGGTTACTTAATGTATTAATTGGTGAGAATATGCTTAATCTCGTTACTCATTGTCGCATTTCATGTTAAAATTAAATGTTTCTATAATGCCTACTTTAAAAACCTTGTGTCTTGGTAAATATAATATGAGAAAGTAACATAGTCATGAAATTGATAAGACATTACCATGATGTTAAATATTACCATGATATTGATGTATTGCCATGATGTTAATGTGTCAGAATGTATAAATTTGTTAAAATTATTATTCGGACTTTATTGATTGAATGATCAAATCACTTAATTGTCATTACATGCCTAAAATGACATACAAGAAACTTCCATAACAATGAGTATGTCTTCATGATTGTATAGTCTTGTCCGATTGCATAAAAGTGTTAATTTAAATTTTCAGTTCCAATCGGATTTCATACATTATTTTCTTTCGGACTTAATAAACATATGTCACTTATAGTTTGATTCACATTATTGATTTTTGACAAATAGAATCATCTAGCAAAAGTATATCTTTAAGACTTATTATGTGAAAAATATTCACTTTGAGAAATAAATTTGATGATTCCTTCTTATAAAAGGAAGATAATTTTTGTGCAAGGATTTGATTCACATAAATATCCTGATCCTTATAAAGCATGTATTAATATCCTATCGATTTGAACTACACAAATGGCTTTCCTCCTTCATGCAAAAAAGATAATAACAAATAAAAAGGAAGAAGTTTTCACTCTATGTAAATAATCTCCATGTCATATTTTTCTTAAGATGTTTGTATCCTATAAATGACATGAACCTACTTATGGCATTACACATGTATTTAAAAGTTATTTATATCGTTCTCCTTTTTGTTGCTGACATGGGGGGAGAAATATATGAATTGATGCTATAAATGCCATATTATGTTGAAAGAAACAGATATATGAGTATTGATGCTATGATTATGCCATGCTTGCATCATCGAAAATATATGAATTAATGATAACTATGATTGCCATATTAGCAATATGCCATGTTTGTATTATGTTAAGATATCAAGAACTTGCGTCGTAGTCCTACGTGTTGATATCTTACCATGTGATGAAATGCTATGATTGCTAAAAGACTTGAAATGTGTGCATCATGTTAAGATATCAAAATCTTATGTTGAAATTTTACATGTTGATATCTTACCATATGATGAATTGCTATCATTACCATAATTCACATTTGAAATTTGACAATGGATGTCGAGACTTGACATCATACATCATTTTCAGAGAGATACATCATGATTGGAATCATGATGGGAGTATTGATAAGGTTAAATGATTTAAACTTATCAATATGTCTCTTGAATTCAAAGGTTTTGAATTCAAGAATGACTTATCTCTATTATGGCACATAGATAGGGGGAGTTAAGGTTAACTCCGTTATCAATTGATTGTCATCATCAAAAAGGGGGAGATTGTCGAATCTCAAATTTTGATGATGACGTTAATTGTCATTTGTTATCTAATCCATATGTTGAGATAAGTGTGCAGGATTAACTTCGATGAAAGTAAGACATGCAGCAGAAGTTGCGCCGGAGTCAAGACTATGATCACGTTGGGAGTTCGAGAGTTCGACGGAAGTCTGGATGATCGTCGGAGGTTCTACGAGAACAAATCCGAGAAGTCCAGGAGCATGCCAAAGAAGCTCGTCGAAACTCGCCAAGTGGATCGTCACAAGTCCAGGAGTTTGCCAGAAGTCCGCCGGAGCATCGCCGAAGGTTCGTCGGATGTTCGCCGGAAGTTCGCCGGAAACCCGCTGGAAGAAGCGATTGATGCACCGGAGAAAGTTGCCCTAAATGCCTTAAGAAATTCGTAGTTAGCACGATGATAAAGTTATAAATGGGAGGTGATCCCATTAACTTAATCTTGGGGCAATTGGGCAATTGACAGACCCAAATTGAGCCGAATGGATCAGCCCATTCGGACCCAGATTACTTGGCCAGAGGTGGCACCGCCACGGTCGGCGGTGGCACCGCCCAAGGCTCAGTCTTCGAGCTTTGGCTGGGCGATGCAACCGCCTCTAACAAAGGTGCAACCGCCTGAGCTCGGTCTCCGAGCTCTAGCTGGGCGGTGCAACCGCCCCATCAGGCGATGGCACCGCTTGAGCTCGGTCTCCGAGCTCTGGCAGGAGGTGCAACCGCCCCTTACAAGAGGTGGCACCACCCAAAGGCTCAGTTTTCGAGCTCTGCCAGGCGGTGCAACTGCCCTAGTCAGGTGGTGCAACCGCCAGACCCCGGAATTCTGGGAATTGATAGTTTTGAGCTCGGAATTCAAACTAGGTTGGGGCCAATAAATACCCCACCCTTTCAGCAATGAAAGGGCACCCAAAAACCACCGAAATCTTGATCTTACTCTGTGATTTTTAGAGCTCAAAAGTGTTGTATGAGTTAGAAATTCTCCTCCCTCTTTTCTTCCAAGTTCTGATCTTTTAAGAGATGAGAGAAATTTCTGTAAGGGTTGTCTCCTAAGCCCGTCAAAAGGAGTGAAACTGTAAAAGAGTGGTTGGCCTTTGCCTATTGAAGGAAAGCCTATAGTGGATGTCGGTGACCTTATCGGTGGAGGAAGCTAGAAGTGGATGTATGTCAAGATTAACCGAACCACTCTAAATCTCGGTTTGCATTTACTTTGAGCATATTATCTTTACTGCAAACCTCCTCAATAGCTTACTGCCTTCTGCGCTTTTACGATCGTGTTTCAAAGTTCAGTATTTTCTGAATCGGCATTTAGACGTAAATCTGTTTTATCGTACGAACATCATATTTCAGTTTATGCTTCCATTCTAATTTCTATCACAACTGCAAACTGCTTTCATAGACTTGCTTTAACTGCATCTTGCTTGATCACAAGTTAAAGTGATTTACGAATCAAATTTTCTACCAAAATCACTCTTATCGTATGAACGCAGTTTTAATCATCGAAAGTTTTCCGCTGCACTAATTCACCCCACCCCCGATCCTAACAATTGGTATCAGAGCAGGGTTCACTCTCAAATGGATAAAAACCCAAGAGAGATGGTATACACCGGAAACCAAGAGGGCCATTCTATTACACGTCCACCCATGTTTAATGGGACGGACTACACCTATTGGAAGACCTGAATGAGGATCTTCCTTATTTAAATGGATTTTGAACTTTGGAATCTTGTCGAAAATGGATTTTCGAAGTCTTCTCTTCCAATGATCGATTGGAATGAATTGGAGAAGAAGACTTTCGCTCTTAATGCAAAGGCTTTGAATGTCTTATTTTGTGCGCTTGATAAAAATAAGTTTAATAGTGTTTCGGTTTGTGAAACCGCGTTTGATATTTGGCATACACTCGAAGTGACTCACGAAGGCACAAGTAGAGTGAAAGAGTCAAAAATGAATCTTTTGATACACTCTTTCGAACTTTTCCGA
The DNA here is from genome assembly GCF_036884655.1 of Musa acuminata AAA Group. NCBI lineage: Eukaryota > Viridiplantae > Streptophyta > Magnoliopsida > Zingiberales > Musaceae > Musa > Musa acuminata. Next base: position 13,681,572 of record NC_088334.1, on the reverse strand, counting down.
ATGAAACCGAGTGAGACTATTGGCGACATGTACACCCGTTTCACGGATGTCGTCAATGGTCTAAAAGGACTCGGCAAAAGTTTTTCAGATTTTAAGCTAGTAAATAAGATTCTAAGATCCCTTCCTAAGAGTTGGGACTCTAAAGTCACTGCTATTCAAGAGGCTAAAGATTTAAACAACTTCCCTCTTGAAGAACTAATCGGGTCATTATTGAAGTATGAAATGACATGCAAGGCTCATGCAGAGCAAGAAGACATCCTTCCAAAGAACAGGAAGGATATGGCACTTAGAACTTCAGATGACCACTTGAGAGAAAACTCAAGTGATGAGGACTGTGACGATGACTTGGCACTTCTAACAAGAAAATTCAAAAAATTCATTAAGAGAAACAAGTTTAAAAATGACACAAAAAATAAACTTGAACCCAAAAAGGACCAAGTTATTTGCTACGAATGCAAAAAGCCGGGACACAACAAAAGTGATTATCCCTAAGCCAATAAGAGAATATCAAAGAAGAAGGCGCTCAAAGCAACGTGGGATGACTCGAGCGCATCCGAAGAAGAGGAGTCTAACACCGAGCAAGTTGCTCATTACGCCTTAATGGCCATCGGAGAGGAGGTAACAAATTTAATTGATGCAGATTTATCATTTGATGAGTTATTAAATACCTTCCATGACTTATTTGATGAATGCAAGATTATTAGTAGAAAATATAAATTGCTAAAAAAGGAGCATGATAGTCTTACTTGTAATTTCGATAAGTTAAAAACTAAATATCATGATAGTTTAGGTTCTTGTATAAAATGTCATGATCTAGAAACTATCCAAAAGGAAAACTTGCTACTTAAGGACACCTTGAAGAAATTCGAGGTTGGTAGCAAGTCCTTGAACATGATCCTTACAAACAAGGGTCACGTTCCCAAAAGAAGTGGAATCGGATTTGTGAGAAATCCTCATCAAAATCCAACCACCTTCATAAAAGGCCCCATCCTACATGTTCAACACCAAAGCAAATGCAACTTTTGTTGCAAACATGGACACAAAACGTATTATTGTCCATTCAAGAAAATTAGTCCGAACAAATTAATTTGGGTTCCTAAAGGAACCATGATAAACTCTGTACAACTTGATAAACGATGTAGATCAGTTTTTGAGGCACCCAAAAGTAAATGAGTACCTAAAAATTATCCTGTCTCGTAGAGACGTAAACCATCCCAAGCTGGGAGCATGAAATAATATCCTGCTCTTTGGATACTCGATATTCATAACTCGAGATCCAAAAAGAACACGCGATGCTCCCTAGCCTAAATAACAAAAAGAGGATTAGAAAATTAAAATTATAAGAGCAATGCAGATACAATCCTATCTGATCCCTCAAAATTGGAAACCCATGATTCTCTCTTCACATATCCTGTGGATTTCCGAACCCATCAAATTGACTTGTTCGAATCCAACTATATCATGAACTTACGTCTTGTAAGCAAAGTTTGTCATGGACTTGCAAAGCTTACCAACTTGGAAAATCTGTCATAAACATGCGTACGACATTTAAAGTAGAGTATGCGCGTCACTAGATCTATCTTGATCGTGCAAAATTTCTCATCTTAAAATGAAAATTCTTACGTAATTACGTAAGTAAAGTTGACTGCTCCAAATACAAATTCTTCTCAAGTCAAAAACATTCAAATCAGATCACACAGCAATCAAAACGAGTGCTCACTGCCTGTAGGTGGTGGCACCGCCCTAGCTGGAGGTAGCACTTCTGGCTATCACTTATTACAAGCGGTTGCACCGCTGGAAGTAGAGTATGCGCATCACTAGATCTATCTTGATCGTGTAAAATTTCTTATCTTAAAATGAAAATTCTTATGTAATTACGTAAGTAAAGTTGACTGCTCTAAATACAAATTCTTCTCAAGTCAAAAACATTCAAATCAGATCATACAGTAGTCAAAACGAGTGCTCACCGCCTGCAGGCGGTGGCACCGCCCCAGCTGGAGGTAGTACCTCCGGCTATCACTTATTGCAAGCGGTTGCACCGCCCCAACCAGCGGTGCAACTGCCCGCAATCCTGCCCCCTTTTAAACCAAGCTAGGGCCGACGGTGGAACCGACTCCAACTCACTCTCTTCCCCTCTTTACTCTTCCAAAGCTTCTCCACCTCCATTTCTCCCCTCTTAGCATCCCAAATACTCCTCATTTCAAAGCAAAAGATCAACAATCTCTCCTTCTCTTGAAGATCTCACTTAAGGTATTATTTAAGAAGCCTCTAAATTCTGTTTTTGATTCATTTACTCTTGCTCATTACTATCCTCTTAAATAACAGTAGTTATGGGCTCTAGAAGATCCTCAAGGGACCAAGGGAAGAGGAGATTAGTGGAAGACTTTGATCTTACCCTTTTCGATTCAAAATATCATACTGAAAAATTTTCTTCTTTCGAATTTAGAAGTGTCAATAAGGGAAAACATATAGATTTAGATGAACTAAGAGACTTAGAGACAATCCAATAGTTTGCAAACCTAGATCTACTCCCTATTTTACAAATTAGTGAACTCATCTATCCAATACTTGTTAGACTGTTTTACAACAATCTACAAGTAGATGAAGAAGAAAGAATGTCTACCTATCTCTTAGGACAACACATCTCCATTGCGGATAAATTCATTTACGATATGATAGGCATTCCCGTAAAAAATAGAGGACTTTATTTTAGAGGATCGTGGGACAATGAAACAGTTGGGACAACATATGTTGAAGCCTTAGGAACAGTTTTCGGTAATCCCAACCTAGTGATAGTTCCTAAAAGCTGTGAACATCTACTACCACTAAACACTAATGTACTTCATCATTTCCTAACTAGCATCATTCTCTCTAAACAATACCATCATGATTAAGTAAGTCAAATGGAATTAGGAACCATGTATTAGATCATAAAAGGACATAACATCTGTTTTGGATACCTTATACAACAAAACAAGATAGAACTATCTAAGAGAGACATGATGCTTCAATATGGTGGTATAATCACTAGAATACTTAAAGCCTACGATATTCCAATACCACCCGATAAAGAAGTGATGAAAGTAGATAGGTTTAGCATAATAAACAAAAATCTACTTCACCGATTGAGATGTGTTTATAGAAACGGTAATTGGGTTAGAATGCCTAGAAGGACCGATCCCCTCAACCTGAACCAGAACCCAAAACACTAGTCTTTAGGGGTACTCAATCTCCTCCGATCTGTCCCTTTGATGAAACACATCCATTTAGGCAAGCTCCTGCATCATATATCGAAGACATTGGAATTCGAATGGACCGATTTGAACAAAGACAAGATAAGCTTGTATATGTGGACACAATTTGACTCTTTATTTAGGCACTTTAATTTTTCACCTCCTGAATAAGCTTGTATATGTGGACACAATCACCTCTTATTGTAACAATTACGTTGTTGTAAACTCTTTATATTACTCACCTTGATCATAATGCCTTGATGACTACTAATCGTTGATATGGTTACTTAATGTATTAATTGGTGACAATATGCTTAATCTCGTTACTCATTGTCGCATTTCATGTTAAAATTAAATGTTTCTATAATGCCTAATTTGAAAACCTCGTGTCTTGGTAAATATGATATGAGAAAGTAACATAGTCATGAAATTGATAAGACATTAACATGATGTTAAATATTATCATGATATTGATGTATTGCCATGATGTTAATGTGTCCGAATGCATAAATTTGTTAAAATTATTATTCGGACTTTATTGATTGAATGATCAAATCACTTAATTGCCATTACATGCCTAAAATGACATACTGGAAACTTCCATAACAATGAGTATGTCTTCATGATTGTATAGTCTTGACCGATTGCATAAAAGTATTAATTTAAATTTTCAGTTCCAATTGGATTTCATACATTATTTTCTTTCGGACTTAATAAACATATGTCACTTATAGTTTGATTCACATTATTGATTTTTGACAAATAGAATTATTTAGCAAATGCATATCTTTAAGACTTATTATGTGAAAAATATTCCCTTTGAGAAATAAATTTGATGATTCCTTCATATAAAATGAAGATATTTTTTGTGCAAAGATTTGATTCACATAAATATCCTGATCCTTGGAAAGCATGTATTAATATCCTATCGATTTGAACTACACAAATGGCTTTCCTCCTTCATGCAAAAAAGATAATAACAAATAAAAAGGAAGAAGTTTTCACTCTATGTAAATAATCTCCATGTCATGTTTTTCTTAAGATGTTTGTATCCTATAAATGACATGAACCTAGTTATGGCATTACACATATATTTAAAAGTTGTTTATATCATTCTCCTTTTTGTTGATGACAAAGGGGGAGAAATATATGAATTGATGCTATAAATACCATATTATGTTGAAAGAAGCAGATATATGAGTATTGATGCTATGATTATGTCATGCTTGCATCATCGAAAATATATGAATTAATGATAACTATGATTGTCATATTAGCAATATGCCATGTTTGCATTATGTTAAGATATCAAGAACTTGCGTCGTAGTCCTACATGTTGATATCTTACCATGTGATGAAATGCTATGATTGCTAAAAGACTTGAAATGTGTTCATCATGTTAAGATATCAAAATCTTACATTGAAATTTTACATGTTGATATCTTACCATATGATGAATTACTATCATTACCATAATTAATATTTGAAATTTGAAAATGGATGTCGAGACTTGACATCATACATCATTTTTAGAGAGATACATCATGATGGGAATCATGATGGGAGTATTGATAAGGTTAAATGATTTAAACTTATCAATATGTCTCTTGAATTCAAAGGCTTTGAATTCAAGAATGACTTATCTCAATTATGACACATAGATAGAGGGAGTTAAGGTTAACTCCGTTATCAATTGAATGTCATCATCAAAAAGGGGGAGATTGTTGAATCTCAGATTTTGATGATGACGTCAATTGTCATTTGTTATCTAATCCATATGTTGAGATAAGTGTGCAGGATTAACTATGATGAAAGTAATACATGCAGCAGAAGTTGCACCGGAGTCAAGACTATGATCACGTTAGGAGTTCGAGAGTTCGACGGAAGTCCAGAAGGTCGTCGGAGGTTCTGCGAGAACAAATTCGAGAAGTCCAGGAGCTTGCCAAAGAAGCTCATTGGAACTCGCCAAGTGGATCGTCGTAAGTCCAGGAGTTTGCCGGAAGTCTGCCGGAGCATCGCTGAAGGTTCGTCGGATGTTCGCCGAAAGCTCGTCGGAAAAAGCGATTGACGCATCGGAGCATGTTGCAGTAAATGCCTTAAGAAATTCATAGTTAGCACGATGATTAAGTTAGAAATGGGAGGTGATCCCATTAACTTAATCTTGGGGCAATTGGGCCCTTGATAGACCTAAATTGGGCCAAATGGATCAGCCCATTCGGACCCAGATTACTTGGCCATAGATGGCACCGCCTGGGTCGGTGATGGCACCACCCAAGGCTCAGTCTTCGAGCTCTGGCTGGGCGGTGCAACCGTCTCTGACAGAGGTGCAACCGCCTGAGCTCGGTCTCCGAGCACTGGCAAGAGGTGCAACCGCTCTTTACAGGAGTTGGCACCGCCCAAAGGCTCAGTCTTCGAGCTCTGCCAAGCGGTGCAACCACCCCAGTCAGGCGGTGCAACCGCTAGACCCCAGAATTTCGGGAATTGATAGTTTTGAGCTTGGAATTCAAATTGGGTTAGGGCCTATAAATACCCCACCCTTTCAGCAATGAAATGGCACCCAAAAACCACCAAAATCCTGATCTTACTCTGTGATTTTTAGAGCTCAAAAGTGTTGTATGAGTTAGAAGTTCTCCTCCCTCTTTTCTTCCAAGTTTTGATCTTTCAAGAGAGGAGAGAAATTTCTGTAAGGGTTGTCTCCTAAGCCCGTCAAAAGGAGTGAAACTGTAAAAGGGTGGTTGGCCTTCGCCTATTGAAGGAAAGCCTATAGTGGACGTCGGTGACCTCATCGTTGGAGGAAGCCAGAAGTGGATGTAGGTCAAGATTGATCGAACCACTCTAAATCTCGGTTCGCATTTACTTTGAGCATATTATCTTTACTGGAAACCTCCTCAATAGTTTACTGCCTTCTGCGCTTTTACGATCATGTTTCAAAGTTCAGTATTTTCCAAATCAGCGTTTAGACGTAAATCAGTTTTATTGTACGAACATCATATTTTAGTTTACGCTTACATTCTAATTTCCATCACAACTGTAAACTGCCTTCATAGACTTGCTTTAACTGCATCTTGCTTGATCATAAGTTAAAGTGATTTACGAATCGGATTTTCTACCGAAATCGCTCTTATCGTACGAATGCAGTTTTAATCGTCGAAAGTTTTCCACTGTGCTAATTCACCCCCCCCCCCCCCCCTCTTAGTGCTCTTGATCCTAACAAAACTAAGTGAGACTATTGAAGACATGTACACCCATTTTACGGATGTCATCAATAGTCTAAAAGGACTTGGTAAAAGCTTTTCGAATTTTGAACTCGCTAACAAGATTTTAAGATCTCTTTCTAAAAATTAGAATTTAAAAGTAATGACAATACAAGAAACAAAAGATTTAAATATTTTTCCACTTAAAGAACTAATAGAGTCTTTGATAACCTATGAAATGACAAATGTGGTACTTGACGAACATGAGAACCACCTTCCAAAGAATAGGAAGGATTTGAGACATAGAACAAACGAAGATCACTCGAGCATAAGCTCAAGTTATGGTGAACTTGAATTCCTCACAAATAAATTTAAAAAGTTAATGAAACAAAAATTAAAGAACAAAAAGAACGCAACTACTTACTTTGAACGCAATAAGAAGAACACAAATTGAGATGAATCGAGGAGTAAAAGATATCATCCCTTGAGTAGCAAAAATAGGTAACCAAACTTCTTGGATTTGATTATGAAATTATTTACAAAAAGGGGAAAGAAAATGTTGTTGTAGATGCACTCTCACGGCTACCTGAGCAAGCTAAGTTTTTAGCCATCTCCCTTCCTACCACTAACTTCCTCGAGGGCATTAGGGAAGAATGGAAGAAGAATCCAAAGATCAGCAACATCATTAAAAAATTAGAGGATCTAAGTGCAATAGCCCACTACACTTGGGATTCGAGGGATCTACGCTACAAAGGTCGCATTGTGCTTATACATGACTCCCCTTGCATCAAAATCATCCTGTATGAAATGCACTCCACACCTTCAGCAGGGCACTCCGGATTCCTGAGAACCTACAAAAGAGTGAAGTAAAATTTTTATTGGAGAGGGATGAAAAAATTATTGTTGAATATGTGGCATAATGTGATGTATGTCAACAGCATAAGGGTGAAACAGTGGCCAAGTCCAGGGAAGCTACAACCACTACCCATACCGGACTCGGTGTGGATTGACATTTCCATGGACTCGGTGTTGAATTTTCATCTATGCTATTTTCCTTTATCATGATTTAAAAATTATAAAGGGAAAAAAAGATATAAAATTATATTCTTCCCTTCTTTTTGATAATGACAAAGGGGGAGAAAGAGTTACTAATGTGCATATCTCAAAGAGAAAGATGCTAACTTGCACAATTCAAGAATGAAGCAAAATTTACTAACTTGTGCATCGCAAAGAAAAGCAACAGTTGCTAGTTTGGACATCATAAAGAGAAGCAAAAAGCTTGCATATCTCAAAAGATGTAAAACTTTGCCAACTTTCATATATGTAAAATTTGTTAGCTTACACTTTGCAAAGGAAACAAAAAATGACACTTCTCAAAAGAGAAGAAAGAGTTTGCTATCTTGAATATCACTAGTTTGCCTATCTTAAAAAGTAAAAATACAAACTTGTAAAATTTGTAATCATGCACATCTTAAAATTAATGATGATTTGGTGATTATGCATGTTGTAAAGTGATAGAAAATTACTAGCTTACACTTTCTAAAATGATGATAAATTTTCCTAACTTGTATGATGTAGAACATGCTATCTTACTACCTTGCATATCTAAAACTTGATAGCTGGCATGTTCTAATATAATGTAGCACTTGCTAAATTTTTACTAAATTGCATGATGATAAAACTTGATATATTTTTCATGCAATCAGTTAAACTTATATTTCCAAACACATGAATAGTGGACTTCTCCTTTTTGTTGATGACAAAGGAAGAGAAGTATTGTTGATGTCATGCATGATTTGATCATGACATGTTACTTGGATTTTTGAATCCAAGAGTTTCTATCAATAAGGTATATTGATAGGGGGAGTTTGTTTAAACTCCGAGAGTTAAGGTTAACACCATCGTCGATTAGTTATCATCATCAAAAAGGGGAAGATTACTGAATCTCGAATTTTGATGATGAAACCAATCGATAAATATTTATATTTTAATCTGCGTTTTGAGTGACACAGGATACTTCGATCAAGATGAGACAATTAAAGCAAGAAGAATCATGTTGTGTTGGAGAAAAACATATCAAAAGATTGGGCGTCGGACCAGTGGATCGATCAACGTATCGACAGAAGGCTTCGGGCCGTGGATTCAGGCATTGAACCAATAAGAGTGGATATTGCACCAAGGATATCGAAGTTACGGAGTCAACTGATCGATTGAGCAATAAGCCGCAAGAGAGGACGATGCAACGAAGAATCAGATGAAGCGTTGAGGGACCAATGACATGCTGGACAACTTGATTAATGATTAGTATTAATTGTCTAGATTAAAGTATGTTTTACATGTGTAGGACTAACTACGATAACAAGGCATGAAGCAAAATGAAGTCCCGGAGTCAAGGACGCGATTTCGTTGCGAGTTGGAGAGTTCATCGGAAGTTCTGGCGAAACCAGCCGAGAAGTCTCGGAGCTTGCCAGAGAAGCTCATTAAAACTCGCCAAGAAGATCGTCGAAGTCCAGGAGCTTGCCGGGAGTCCGTCGGAACATTACCGAGAGATCGTCGGAAGTTCGCTGGAAGATCGCTGGAAGAATAGACATAGGGACTTGTTTAGCTTAGCAAATGTCTTAGGATTTCGTAGTTAGCACATAATTGGGCTTGGATTTGGGCCAACCCAATTAGGGGCTAGCAAGGCCCATGTAAGAACTGTGTTGGGCCCAATAAGAGACCCAAACAGTGTCCCAAGAAGTTTCATCATCGTGGCACAATCTTCGAGACTGTATCAAGCGATGGTACCACCCAATAGTGCCCCCCAGGCGATGGTACCACCCAAGACTGTGTTAGTGTCGACTGACACTAGGCGGTGGTACCAGCCAGCACAGGCAGTGGTACTGCTCGTGCCTAGGGAACCCGAGATGGGAAAGTTTTAGGCTCCAAGTTTGAATCAACTTGAAGCCTATAAATACCCATCTCATCCCTAGTTAAAGCACACAAGCACAGAGAGATTAAAAGAGAGAAAACGCTACTGCGATCATAAGTGTATTCCCTCCTCTAGCTTAAACTTAGATTTCTATTTAGAGAGGAGAGTGAGTGCTTGTAAGGGTTATCTCCTAAACCCGATAAAAGGAGAAGAGGAGTGTAAAAGGTGATTGGCCTTCGCCTATTGAAGGAAGGCCTCTAGTGGATGCCGGTGACCTCGTCGAAGGAGGAAGCCGAAAGTGGATGTAGGTCACGTTGACCGAACCACTCTAAAATTTGGTTTGCGTTTATGTCTTGAGCAATTTACTTTAACTGCAAACCTCTTCAATTGTTTACTGTCTTCAATTCATTTACGAACGTGTTTCAAAGTTAAGTTTCCAAAATCAATTTTCTACATCGAAATCAGCTTTTATCGTACGAAAATTTTTTGAAGATATAATTTTTACTGTTGCACTAATTCACCCCCCACCCTCTTAGTGTTCATCCTAACACACGCGCACACTAGTCCAGTCTGATCTTGACCTACGCGTTTTATTCGACCAGTTGGGTTTGTGGATTTGTTGGTTGGGCTTGCGAGGGAAGACCCATCCGATGATTCCGATGGGTCTTCGTTTCCGTGCACTCACGAAGGGCGGAAGAAGCCCCCAAACGGTGTCCCCACCCCTCATCCGACGCCTCGGAATGTCGCCACGCTGGCAATCCGCAACACTGACGACCCGGCTGGTGATTGTTGTGTCCTTGGTTCGGGGAGAACCGAAACATCGTACCTTTTTACCTTGGACCGGTCGGGTCGCCGTTCTTTCGCCCACTTCTTCTCCGACGCCGAACGGTTCGGCCGCCCGCTACGACCGCCCTCTTCTCTCATCCGGTGGCGGTGAAGGGCCGGCGCTGTTGGATTCTTTGTTGTGGCGGCGGGCTCCTCTTCGGCCGTTCTCCTCCTCCGCTCTCTCCCTCTTTTTCTTTGGTAGGGTTTCTTCCAAAGGCGAAATAGTGTACCAAATTCCCTCTTCTGGTGCGTCTCTTTCGCTCTGGGTTTTCTTCTTCTTCTTCTTCTTCTTTATGGCAGTAATGAACTTCAAGCATCACAATCCTTTCCTTCCCTTCCTTTGATTATCAATGGATCAAATTGGATATCGGGATCCATTAAGGATCATTTTCTCTTGGTCCTTCAGATTTTGATTGACCTGGGATCTGGATCCCTTTTGTTTCTGCATAAGGGGCTTCCGAAGGGCACTCATTTTGAGACTCAAAATCGTCATGGTAGCTTGTTGGCATGAGTTGAATGATCAATCTGTACCTGTTGTTGGCTTATGCCCTGCCTAATCCACTTTGATTGGTTTCCGAAGCATCGTCTTCCTCCCTTGGACCTTTTTCCATCTTTTATAATTTGATCGCAGCTAAGTTTTCATTGCTATTCAGGCTATTAGTGTAGCTTCTTATGACTTCGATGAAAACTTTTTGGCACAAGTTCAATGTACTTTGTGGACTTCTGGTCTGGAGCTATGTAGTGCTAGAAAATGGCTTAAGTCTGAGACTCGAAGAGTTATAGATACTATATTTGACTTTTGCATGCATGTGCCTGACAATCATCTTTGTGGTATATGTCCTTTAGTGATCAGTTCATGCTTTCTTAACAGAGACGTGCACTGTCTCTGTGAATTAGCTTGAATATAATTTGACTATTATTCTTTACTTTTTGTAAATTGTGCAGTCGCTGTTTTTAGCTTTATCTTTTGGAAGAGATCTGGCTCATGGCTTCTTCATCTCCGGGCTCTAGTGGCAAGATTGGTGACTCTATTACGGCCATCACGGCCATAGATGGCAACATAACATCACAACGGCCTGGTGCTTTTGAAATGCCAAAACCAAGCCTTCGGGGCCTTAACAAGCCCAAGTGCATCAAATGTGGCAATGTTGCTCGCTCTAGGTAGAAGCGTTTACTTATTTAGTTTTTTCAAGTTGCAAAATTTAGTCTACTACAGCATCTTTTCTTTAGTGAAGCAACAAAGAGTTGAAGCCTTGTATAATTTTGAAGCCAGTAAACATTGAACTTTAGGAAAATATATGCATCGTCCACTTGTTTAGAACAAGGAATTTCCATGATTAGATCGAAGATAGCTTCTTGATTGGAGACCGTCTAGTCCCTGTCATTTTTTAATGCTGCATTTTTTACTAGTAGATTTTTTTCCCCCTCATTTGGCATTATTCTTGCATCAGGATGTAATTATTGGATGAGCTGATACTGTCTCTTAAACTTGTGTCCTTTTTCGGTGAACTTGTTAAGTTACGATGTTTGCTTCACAACATGCCATGTTGACTTTAAAGTCCAAGCTTAGAACAATGTGTGGATCTTTTTTGAGATATTGACTTGACAGTTATTTGGAATTAAATTGATATTAATCCCAAGTCATATGTTTGAATGAACAAGAACCCTTCAGGATTAGGGAAAGCTTACGTATGAATTCATAGTACAACCTTATGGAAAAGATCCCTTGCTCTTAAACAAGGCCGTTGTTGAAGTATCCAATTTGATAAGTAGTGTGTAAATCTCTTTAATAACTGGTTTATGTTTGTTCAAGAAAGTTTTGGGTCTGCTTAGTATCTATGGCCGCTTGTTTACTGTTTTAGCTTCATAATTTTATGCCAAAGTAAGGATTGCCTCAGCCATTTTGTCACTGTTGTTTGTCTGGTTTTTAGTCAAATTTAACAGGGATCAGCATTAACTGATTTTTCATATTTTGGTTCATCGTTATTATCGGACAAGACTTCTTTGGTTTGGTTCACAAGTCAAGATTAAAAGTACTCAACTTAAAGCAATAAGATTTTAGGGCCATCTAGTGGCCCAATGGCAAGGATGTTCTCGTTTCCAGTATCTTAGAAGAATGGTTGGTGCTTGAAAAGTTTCTTACTAGTCTTCAACAAAAGGATTGGATGAGACTCATTGTTTATCATGCAGAGTCAAATATTAGTATCCATACTGGGATCTTGTTGGGCCAATATTTACTGATTGGTATGGAGCAGTAAACCTAAGAAAACTGCTGATGAAAAGTGAAAAGCTGTCTAAATGTTTGTATTTTTCCGTATGTTCGGTACACTGGCTTACTTCTACCTACCCTTTTAGGCCAGCATGTACAGACCAACATGTGCAAGAGTGTTTAATTTGCAGTTGACCATCCAGAGGCAGTTCTGGCCCAGTGATTGTTTGTGTAACTAGAGATCTAATAAACACATGAAAGAGGAAAGAAGAGAGGGGTGGAACTTTCTTCTTTTTCCTGTCCTCTTTCTGTTTGTAAACCATAGAGGGTAATAGAGGGCCTTTGCAATGAGCATGCATTGGGTCCAACTAGGATCTGATTCTATCAAGGAATCAGGAGGTTCAAATGTGGATCCTGATCCAATAATTAATATACTCTGGTTGTGTGTTGGACAAATATTAAATTAGTACTGTTATTATCAGGTAGTAATTCGGAATCCGTATGCTATAGCTTGATGATTACAGCTTTAAGCATCGATACCCTGCGTTCGGGCAGACTAATCCAACGAGGAACACACACACTATGGCTTCCTTCATTCTCTTCTCTTTTTGCTCTCTCTTCTTTCTTATATTCTTTTTCGTTTTCTCCTTTTCTTTATCTCCTCTCCTCTTGGTTCTTTTTTCCTTCTAAACTTTATTCTTCAAATGGTTGTAATTTAATCTCATGAGACCAGAAGAGAAACTCTGATGTTTCCCTTAACTCAAGTCTTGAAGAAGGTACAGGAAAATCCTTGCTTTAGGAAGCAACAGATGTATAAGTAAGCCATGAACATATCATTAAACTAGCCCTTGAAAAAGGTGCATCGAGTTCAAGTCATATGTTAAGTTAAAAATGTAAAACTGCATTGTGCTATTGGTATTTCTTGTCTAGAATGATTGTGTTCTCTGGGTGATCGTTGCACAGACCTTTAGGAATTTTTTGCATTGCTTTTTCAGGTGCCCTTTTCAGTCATGCAAGAGTTGCTGCGCCAAAGCTGAAAATCCATGTCATATTCATGGTAAGTGGATAAGCTACTATGGAGATCGGTAATCATTAAGAAAACCAAACCTCATTGAGATCATCTGTTTATTTAAGCTGATCATGATTTCATTGATTCCATTTAAATTCTTTGATGCACTTATTTTACCAACTGATCATATAGAAAATTTATGCCCTGCTATGATGTTTCAATGTAAGTACCATAATGAGTTAAACCATACATGTTTCTAATATCCACTTTCATTAATTTTGCTTTGATGGCAAAAATAACAGTTCTTAAACACAATGGTACTTTGCCGGACAAACCACCACCTTCTAGCTCCACGACGATAGAACAACCATCCAATGATGTGTCCTCATCAGGGTATGCTGTAGCAAATCAGATCTAAAAGGATCTACACCTGGATTTTTCCTCGTGATTATCTAATATTTAATCATATCAGGGCTTCTGGGAGACTCAACTCACTCAGGCAGATTTCCACTAATGTTGCCAATATCTTACGAGCTAGGAAACCGTTGAACAGAAAGGTATGGGCATCATATACAATCTGTTCTTCTGAATTGCTGAAACTGCCTGTTATTTTTGCTCAGGACTTCCATGATCTTGATAATGTCTCAGGATGCTGTGAATATAAACAGGTGGAGGTTTATGAAGTTAAGAGAGCATATTGAACGAGATATTGAAGTTGAAAACGAGGCATTTGATAGGTACATGCAAAATGTGAATTTACTGGAGGAAACATTCTCAATCACGCAAGGAACAGAACCGGGTGATCAGACTGCATTGGTTGCTGGTTCTTCTGAAAAATTGGTCTCTGAGATTAAGATGAAGCTGAAATCCAATTCTGAAAGAGCTGAGAGTTTTCAGGAGAGGACACGAAACCTCATCGACCAGAAATTATGTGAGTTGCAGAAAGGAGAATTCGTTTCTGATGATTGTTCAATAAATGATGATGACCTAGATGATCATAGAGAGTTCAAAAGATCAAGACAGATTATGAAATGGCGCCACGACAGAAATTCAACCATGGATGATGTAATCAATAAACTGAACAAAGCGCATAGTGAAGAAGATATAAGAGGTTGCATGGACTTGAAGCTGCAGTGCACATCTGATAATCTGACAAGTGAAGATCACTCGACACCCAAGCAAGAATCAGCAGACGTGACAGCTTTGTCATTTTGTTCTCCACCCAAGATGTGGATGACTGCCCATGTTGATCAAGATACTCTTGCAAACATCAACACACAGTTTTCATCTCTTAGCAGTATTGCAGAGTTGTGATTAAAGCGGATCTCCAATCCATTATCATTGACAAGGCTGACTAGCTTGGGCATCATGCAGACTATTTAAAAAGTGGATGGAAATATGGTGTGCTGCTGAGGATTAGTTTCATTATTATTTTTAGGTGTCCGAATCTCCATATATGTATCTCTGTATAATCAGCGCCAGTAATCGGTTTACCATCCCAACTTCTTAAAGAAATCAAGAGAAAACCAAACCTGCCTGTAAACTTTCAAGTTTGGGGTTTCCTTGTACCATTAACTTCAGTGTCACCTTTTTTTTTCCCCAATCTAATGTTTACTTACTGGTATGGAATTTTTTATGTTTCACTAATGGTGCATGACTTCTTCCATTACCGTGAAACATCCTGGAAATCATTTGTGGTTTGAACTTTTTTTTAGCGAACTTTGTTTCTGCATAGGCCGGGCGGAGTTAAATCGGTACGAGGAAATCATCAATCATCCTTAGGATGTATTTTGTGCCTAAAAGGTTAGTCTGTGGATAATCCTCTCCATAAAATTGGGTATTCTAATGTTATTTTCTAGCACTAGAATGAATCCTTTTGAATCAAAATCTGGACACGCCAATAGCCTCCCAAATGGAATGTTGTTCGACTGTGGCGATGGGGGGTGGGTAAGGAGGAGGTGATGTCAGAGGAAACGGTGGGATGTGTGAAGAGACAGTAGGTGGGCAAGGATGGCGTGATAGCATCGAGATGGAGGACGCCAGCAGCCGAGACTGTTGCATTGATGAGAGAGAGCGAGATACAGAAGGCTCTCTGACACCTCATTACTAAATGTTCGTTCTTACTTCCGAGAAGGACTAAAGGAAACCAACTTGTTAGTAATTGTTAGGTGGCATTGGCATTGGCATTGGCATTGGTGAGGTGGAATGGATGAGAAAGTGTCCTTAAGTAGGATTTGGTTCATCCACTAACAAGATACTCGATGTTCTTCCACCACCTTTCGTTTGTCTGTGATTGCTTCCAGGTCGTCCATAACTAATCCCCGAGGCATCAGTTTGATTGATGGACCTTAAATCTCGTTCTCGGTGACTATATGCTAGGAATCTGGATCATGGCAACCGGTGCACGCATGATGATAACTCTTCTTCATCTTGACCTCCTCCATCTTAGCTTCGACAAAAGCTTCCGTGTGTTGGCGGAGATCAATATCACCATCTATCAGACCCTTTTTGTGTTTGTTTGGGTTGTCTTTCTCTTTCTCTGGATCGATAAGCATGGCCTCAGATGGCAAAATTAACTCCTACTTTTTTTTATCAGGAGGCTCTGCTTTTATCAGCACGTCAGTCTCGAATCATTCACGCAACAAGTGCAGGCTTAAGAGACAGAGAAAGAGATGAATCTAATCTGAAGTCGCACGTTACTCGGTAATTACTTGCATGAGAGGGCAAGCATACACCCACCCGACCATGTGACATCAGTTGAATTCGACAGCCTAAATGACTAAATATTGTGATTTTCCAACTGCAAATGTCAACCATTTTGAAATCGATCACAGTTAAAAGTTTTCTCTCTCTCTCTCTCTCTCTCTCTCTCTCTCTCTCTCCCTCCCTCTTCTCCTTATCTATTTGGATGATTTGATTTCATCGAGGAGGAGTCTTCACTGTGATTTCTTTATCACATTAGAATATCCGATCCGATCAATGAGATAAGAGAAGATGGAATGTGAGTTACGTGCAAATGATGGATGGATGGGTTACGTGCTCCCAACATCAAACTTGACATCAGTGCCAATTAGTATGAAATATCTTCTTTGTTCACCGGGCAATAATTGCCAAAACCCACCCCGTGGCTCGTCGTCGATGAGATGGGATGGGATGGGATGGACGGGCTCACCCCATGACGACGACCGCCCTGCCTGCAAATTATGGCGTCCCCGGTAGCTGATGGAATCCCAACAGCCCATTCACGCATTCCTGTGATTCTATGCTCCTTATTTTGTCGTCGTCTAACACCCTTAAATACCAGCTTACAAAGTTGTTTCAAATCTCATTTAAAGTATCAATACATATTATTAATGAATGAGATTAAATTATGATAATAAGTTATGTATGAATAAAACAAATAAAAAAGAGGTGTAGAAGAAATACAATTTCTATTAACGCACTTAAAACTTTTTTGTAATAGATCTTTTTAATTTCAAACGAAAACTCTCATCCAACATTCTTCGTCCAAAGAAATAAATGATAAATGAAACAACGGCGGGATAATCGATCCCCTTTTCGGAACACGGATGAATCGGTCTCCAACCCCAAATCGGTTCACCGGTGCAACTCAGATATGATAAGATCGAAGAACCCAAGTGTGGATTGGTATGCACGTTTACATGTACTACTACCATATTATCATCTGGATTTAGAAACTAAATCATAAAGAAAGTCTAAAAATCGACGACAGCTTTTTCCACCAAAATAAAAAAGAAAGATTACGGTGAGCAGCAAGCAATCGGTGAAAACAGCAGCCCCCACCTCTCTCTCTCTCTCTCTCTCTCTCTCTCTCTCTTTATTTTGTGGGTGGGGAGTGTACGAGGGAGGGCGCAAGAAGCGAAGGCCTTCTTTGGACTGATTCCTCTCTCTGTCTCTCTCTCTCTCTCTCCTGTCTTTGCTTTGCCTAAACTGCATCGAAAGCGTGGCGTTTGGAACCAGCGGGCGACACAGAACAACAACCAAGTAAGAAGAGGAGAGGCTGAGGACCGAGTTCTCCTTTGCCTTTGCCTTCGATTCCACCGCTTCTTTCTGCTTTATTCCTCCCCCCGCCTCGCTCCTCCGCACTGCTCTTTGGCGAATCCGCCTCCTTTGCTTGCTTGCTTCATTCCTTCCGCAACTCTCGCCCTCTTCTACCTCTCCCTATATACATGTTATCCCATTTTATCCTCTGCTATCGCCATGGCAGTTCGAGCCCAACACCCCTCCAACGTTCTGCTACTAAATAGGTACGCTTTGGGTCAAGCTCGCATTTTGATGCCAATTTCCTTGTTGGCTTCTTCGTCGAGTTGACATCTTGATGGATGGTTTTGGTGATTTGTGGCCGTGGAATCCATGCAGAAGCGAGCCGGAGAAGAAGGAAATGGAATTCCCTGGAACCGCCCCTGGGCTTCTCGATCAGTCTATGGTTTACTTCGCCAATGCCAATGGAGGTGAGATTAAGGTGGCTCTTGTTGCTGATTCTTTGCTCCGTTCGTCGTCCGAGATAAAGATCAGTTTCCGTGAACAGCGAATGGGAACCCGATGAAGCGGGCAAGGGAAGTCACGGGCGTCTCGGTGGCGTCGCCGCCGCAGCAGGGTCACCTCATCAACCTCTTCGCCCTGGAACCCCTGCCCGCTTCGGCTCCGCTTCCACCTCCCACTCTTTTGAGCCTCGCCGAGCTTCAAAGCCTCCCCCGTCCCTTCACCCCCGGCGGCCTTCGTCTCGCCTTGGAAGGACAAAATCGGTACCAGAGCCAGAAACAATCCGATCCGCTTCTCTCTTCGTCTTCTTCCGTTTCCTCGTCCCTCCTCTCCGCCCTTCCGGCTGAAGAATTCGCTGCCCGAATCAACCGACACAAGGACGAAATCGAACAGTACCTCCACGCCCAGGTACCCTCCAGGTCCTCTCTTCTTTCTTTGGTTCTCGACGGCAAAAAGAGAGTAAAAGTTGGATTGTTCTGCTTCTGTGGAAGGGAGAGCAACTGCGGCGGTCGTTGGCGGAGAAGCATCAAAAGCACTACCGGGCCTTATTAGCCTCGGCGGAGGAGTCGGCCGCCCGGAGGTTGCGGGAGAAGGAGCTGGAGGTGCAGCGGGCGCAGCGGCGGAGCACGGAGCTCGAGGATCGACTCGCCTGCCTCCGAACGGAGTCGATGGCATGGCAAGCCAAAGCCATGGCGGACCAGGCGACCGCCGCATCCCTCCACGCCCAACTCCAACACGCCGCGTCTGCTGCCGCGGCTCCCCCCTCGGGGATGGGGGGCGGGTGCAACGAGTCCCCACCCGCCGAGGAAGCCGGGTCGGCCTACGTCGATCCGGACCGAGTCGAGCCGGAGCGGTCGTGCCGCGCGTGCCGGCGTCGGGCAGCCTCGGTGGTGCTCCTCCCGTGCCGCCACCTATGCCTCTGCGACGCCTGTGACGCCGCGACTGCCGCCGAGTCGTGCCCGGTTTGCCGCAGCGTCAGAACGGGAAGCATCCAAGTGTGCTTCTCGTAGGAACGCCCCCGACTCCCGTCACCGCCTCCCCTCCGCTCCTTCCTCACCGATCCTCCAAACTCGAAAATGAACTTTAATAATACATTCAATCAACATAAAATCTAGAATTATCTACAACTTTCATGTCCGATGATTTTTCGTTGCCCCTACTCCCAAAAAAAAGAAGAACTTTCATGTCCGATGATCTTTCAGTTTCCCACGAGGAATTAATTATTTCATCGGCATGGAAGATCTGAGTGTCGGGAGGTGAACATATGTCCCTCGATGAGTTCTGATGCGTGTCAGCTTATAAACGATCAATCTTTCTCATTCAAAAGGATGATGATGATGATGATGTGCCATTCTCGTAAACCGTTCATAATTTTCTTAGCGACCAAAGTCGATCCATGCTTACTATTCGCTCACTCGTGCATCGTTCATTGCGGTCGATCACAAGGTGATGACGAGCACCCCCTCCCAACCAAATCACATCGAAGCCATAAATAATTTTGTCGTCACATCGTACCAGTGCGATCGCACATTATGCTCGATCTGAATACGAATGCGGGAAAGGAGAAGAATGGCTACGGTGGACCAATCGCCAAGCCCTCGTCGTGTAATGTCGGCAGGCAACCCACGGCGAGATTAGTGCTGCGGAAGTCGATGATGGCAATGGCATGCCGACGGTGACGATGATAAATGGAAGAGGTGTGATGGATGACAATGGAGCGATTGTACGAAGAATCATGTTGGTGATCGGACGACAATGCTGGTGATGTTGGTCGATGTAAGTGGTGACAATGATGTCGAGGGTGGTCGAGCAAGCGTTCACGATCGTCCCTCGCAAAGACAACGTGGCCGGATGGAGTCATGTGCGCCGTGTCTCCATGGCACCATAAATCGATAGATACTTTAGGTTCGATGGATCTTTGGTTAGATTGGAGTAGTAGGGAAAGAGAGGATCCTGTTTTCCGGACCTACACAATGGTGATGGAGAAACTGTGCGTGGCGACGTGATGAAACCTTTGATGATCTTTAGGTGTGCTTGCAGTCACGAGAAGGTGGGTTGTGTCGATTGAAATGAGTTGTCAAAGGTAGGTGTCGATAGATCCATTGCTACTTCATTGACTTGGTGCTTGTAGGTGACAAAAGGGTCCATCGATCTGATCCAAATGAGTTGTCCATGGCAGGCATCGTTTATTCCTTTGCTACTTCATTGACTTTCTAACCTTCAGTACCACAAGCTTTCCATGCTTAAAGCTACAACCATAGATATGCTCTTGGCGAGGAAATTAAAGCTCTCCAAACCTCGTTCCACACAAATGTTAGAGTCTAATTACTTGACGAATCACGATAAATTATTAATATAATTATATATATAATTTAAATTTAAAAAAAGATTAAGGTTCATTTTATCCCTCGCGGTTTTGATCATGAATCATTTAAACCTTTATGATTTATTCATGTCTAAAATAACTCATATATTTTCAAATACATAGCACCTCTCGTCAAGTCTGAGTTAACAAATATTAGAGTCTATTTCACGATATGCTTACTCACAATAAATCATTAATATAATGATATGTATAATTTAAGTTAAAAAAAGGGGTTAACGTCCATCTTGTCGAGGAAGAGGAAGCAGTAGAAGTCGTAGCGATAGACAAAGGTAGAGAGGTAAAAGCAAGAGAGACCAGACGTGGAGGTGATGGAGAGTTAGACTACCATATCTATTATATGCACGATGGGTGGAGGTACAAGAGAGGATGAAGTTGGTGGCAATAGGGACAAAGACGCCTAGGAGGAAGAAGAGGGACTAGGAGACTACTGCATACCTAGCGTTAGACTAGTCGATGCACATCTACCTAAGGTAGGACCGGAAGCTCTCGAGCTTGTTATCAATATGGGAGAGGTTGCGTGCGTATAACGCCCTACTAGGTAGCAGTGGCTTGATACTACTGCTGGTAGTCGCTTCCACAATAATATCTCCTCCTACCATTGATGATTATCTTAATTTTTTTTACTTAAATTAAATATGTCATTATATTAATAGTTTATTACGAGTCAACCGTAAGCAAACTTTAATATTTGTTAACTCAAACTTAATGGGAGGGGCTTATATGTTATATTTTTTTAATGTAAGGATTATTTTATATACGAGTAAACTATAAGAGCTTAAGTGGTTCATGACCAAAACAACAAGGGTTAAAATGAACCTTAACTCTTTATTAAACTTAAATTATATATGTTATTATATTAATAATTTATTATAAGTCAACATGTTTGGTAAACAAACTCTAATGTCTGTTAACTCAGACTTGATGGGAGCGATTTATATGTTATATTTTTTAAAATGTAAAGATTATTTTAAACACGAGTAAACTATAAGAGTTTAAGTGGTTCATGATGAAAACAACAAGGGTTAAATGAACCTTAACTCTTTATTAAACTTAAATTATATGTATTATTATATTAATAATTTATTATGAATCAATATGTCAGGTAAGCAGACTCTCATGTATGTTAACTCAAACTTGATGGGAGGGGCTTATATGTTACATTTTTTAAAATGTAAGAGTTGTTTTAAACACGAGTAAAATATAAGAGCTTAAGTGGTTCATGACCAAAACCACAAGGGTTAAAATAAACCTTAATTTTTTTTAAAACTTAAATTATATATATTATTATATTAATAATTTATTGTGAGTCAATATGTCAATTAAGCAGACTCTAATGTCTATTAACTCAGACTTGATGAAATGGCTTATATGTTATATTTTAAAAAATGTAAGGATTGTTTTGGACACGAGTAAACTATAAGGGCTTAAGTGATTCATGACCAAAACCACAAAAGTTAAAATGAACCTTAACTCTTTTTTAAACTTCAATTATATGTATTATTATATTAATAGTTTATTGTGAGTCAGTACGTACGGAAGCAAACTTTAACATATGTTAACTCAGACTTGACGGGAGTAGCTTATATAGTGTGTTTTTAAAAATATATGGGTTATTTTAGATATAAGCAAATCATAAAGGTTTAAGTGATCTATGACCAAAATCACTTGGGCTAAAATGAACCTTAACGTATGTATATATATTTAGAGAAGTTATAATTCTTTTTATTGAAATATGACATGCTTGATTGATTGAAAATATTTACTATTTATAAGAGTTTAAGAGTTTTGAAATAATTGATGAAAAAAATAATTTAAAAATAATCTTCGAAGGAATTAATATATTTCTTAAGAATCTAAAATGTGACTTTTATCATATTTAAATAATAAATAAGTACACTTGATACAAAAGAAGTTGGTAGAATTTTCATCACGACTCTTATAATTTTTATATCAATTAATTGATAATTGTTATTAATTTTTATATAAAATAATTTTTTCTAAAATTTTTTAATAAAGTTACACGATTCTTCATCAGCAAAAGCAAAGTTTCTTCTGAAAAAGAGTAAGCTGGTGAGCTTTGCAATTAACATCTGTTAGGAATAGAGAACAAACATGAGATCTGCTGAGTGTTTAACAAAAACTTGATATCAGAAATGACAGCACAGAAAAATCATGGGTTTCCTGAGAGCCTTTTACATGATGGATTAGAGATTGTGAATCACTTTGGACCCACGGGTGCTTTCATTGCTGGGGTTCAGCATGCTTTAGTGCTTCAAGTAATGCCATCACCGCAACCATTGAACAGCTGTGAGCCTTACATGAGGAGTGAAAAATAAAGCCCTGCAATTAAGCATCATTTCACAGAAAAGCAGTAGTGTTTTTATTTTTTTTGTGTCCCTAATATTTAAATGATGTTTGAGAGAGCAGTTCTGATGCACAAGCCCATTGGGTGAGTTAATCCAAGACAGTTCTGACTCCAACTTTCGCAGTCAAACAAACAATTACCATATAGTAAAATGTCATCTGTTGAAATTAAGTAATAATAATGACTGCTACCATGTTGATGGCACTTGAGGTCTCAGGTGGTGGAAGGTCTAACAAAATACTTTTAAGGTTAAAAATGGCAACAACTCCACTGATTCTAATTTGTAAACGCCTGACAGTCATTCTTGTTATTTCTTTACCATTATTACTTTTGGGTGGGTGGGGGGGGATTGGGGACAAAAGATCTCTACTGAATTGAGTGTTGGATGGAGTAGACCCACTCGAAAGGACCATAATGGAGGAGTACCAAGTAATACTAGAAACCATGAAATGGGGGGAGCAAGAGTTATGAGATGTGTGATGCTGCTGCTTTCCATGTGACAATGGAGTTCATGTGGCTCACAGTGAAGCATGGGAAAAGATGACCAAAATGCTATGGTGGACTTAGCAGCAGTTCATGGGACAGTACATGTGAAATAACCCATGATGTGAGATTTCTAACAGCAGATAGAAATTGGTTGGATACTTTACACAATTAACAGGATTCCTCCACACACACACACACACACACACACACACACACACAAACAAAGGACACCCAAGGACTGACACCAAATTCAACTCTTATGAAAGGGTTTCTGTTCCTTTAGAGGAGTAAACTGCTTCTGAGGACAAGAGACCAAACGTGGTGGGCTTCAAAGAATTTACAGAGCAGTGAATCTAGCAAAGTTAATTGAGAGATTGGCCAAGTCATACAGATCTCAGAGATAGTAACACTGTTTTTGTTATCTAATGACACATGCATTCTTGTTTTTATTAGAAAAAAGCACTGGCATAGAGTGAATGCATTCTGATCCATCATACTTACTCTAATAAGTATTTCAAGAGAAACCAGGTGAACACTAATCAAACAAGAATGGTGAGAGATGCTTTCTGTTCCATCATCAAATAAATGAATGAAAACACTGTACTCTGGTTCAACATATCAGTGCAGTTATTAATGCTTTTCAATTTTCAGAGATCTAATGTTGGGTTGTTGTAGCTACATCAAAGCGAAAAAGATATATTATAATCAAGTGGTAGAAAAATGTATACATACATTTGGCGAAACATCAGCACGTTCGATGGTCTGGTCGGTTGCTAAGTTCAACAATCCTTTTCTTTTCCTTCTCCAAGTAGAAGATAAGTCCTAGATCTGCCATAAGAAATAACTTGTTGATGGATAAAATGATGTTTCCAAAATGAAATACAACCATCACAAGCCGCTTTCACAGAAGTTAAACAGAGTTAATGTATTTTAAGGAACTTAAAGAAAACTAAAAGTAATCTGTTAAATATATTTATCTTTCAGGATCATAGGCAAGTCCAGATTCTACAAGAAAACTCTAAGAGATGCTCGTTCCTCTGTTTTTGTACAAATGCAAGGATATCATACATTCTTCGTAAACAGCAAGGAAGTATAAAAAATTGGTTCGGTGCATAAGGCACCCACTAATGCGTGATCTAGGAAGGGTTAATCTAACAGAATTATTCCTTCAAAAGAGATGTCGTTTCCATGATGCAAATCCTGATCGGCGAGATAGCAAAGGCGCAATCTGACCCTGGTACCAAGGCCCATCCTCTAACAAACTTATATATCTCAAATAAGTGCAGGTTGCAGTGAGATAAGCTGAAGGATCATATCGGTGAAAAATATGAACATCTAGAGGAAGAGAATCCAGAAAAATCCCCTCCAAAAGAAGCATCAAATTGAGGTTCATCCAAAAAGTTATTTGGTTGCTACCTGCTCAAGTTGATAACCATATGCCATGAAGAAAACCTGATAGACCTGATACAGGACAAGTTGTGAAAGAAAGGAATACCAATGCTTAACTCAGCCAATGCATCAAAAAATTTGTAGCTTGACGATAGTCAACACCATAAATCCAAGCTTGGGTGAGTTAAAATTTTGTGATCACACATGCAGAGATACTGGAAAAAATAATGTTGAACATGTGCAGACACCCTGAGTGATTGATAACCTCAAGCAAATAAAAAGGACCCTGGAGAGCTTCTAGATGCTTTGAGTGGTAATAAGATCAGTCTTTATCCCACTAGAGTGTGCACTCTAAAAGTAAAAATTCTTTCCGCAAACAGATTACAAATTGAAGGAATCTAACTTTGTAAACACAATATTTAGAAAACCTCCTCAGCACTCTGCTGAAACAACAAACAACTGTGAATTATCGACAAGTGCATTACTCGTCTATGTCATGTGATCAGTTATTAGAAACATCTAAAACGAATTTAAAATCAATATAAAGCCTCTACACACAATAGACATAATAAATCTGAAAAATCATGTTGGAAACAAAGAATATGTGTATGGCTTTACAACAAAAAAAGAGACTAAATATGACACCTAATATGTAAAGCCATATTTGTTAGTTAGTACAAGCATCAGTCAAGTCTACAGTATCGCAAGTGACCTGTATACTGCTTAATATGCAATAGAGTTAGTCCCAATAAATTCCCCAGAATTAAACATCACTTCATATAAAATATACAGATTATCTATCTATGAATATTTATCCCAGAGATGGCAGGAATCATATTGACTGTACACAGAAATGAAAAAAATAATAATATTAAGAAGTCTTTAAATGTCAACAAAGATGTCTCGTACATATCTTTTGAAGCCTCCAAGTGCAAAAGGTGACGAACAAATATCTGAGTCTTTTAAAAAACGAAAAGGCGTTTTCTGAAACCAATTCTCTTGATGTTTCCAAGTTCAAAAACAACAAAAAAAAGCCTAGAATTCAAGTGATGTTGTCATGGAATGGGCCAACCCATTAAAAATATAAGATTTAATTCATAATTTTTAAAAATGATTACATTTTTTTTGCATTAAATCTGTTTTGAGTGAACTCCTTCCGCATCAGAAAACTTCCAACAATGTTGTCCAGAGGCCTTATTTTAAAATAAGCTTTGTGGGTGGACATTCTTTAACAGTAATTCCTACTACCAGATCTTGATTTGCATCTGTCAATTAGTCATATTGAATTGACTAGCATGTTGAAAAATCTTTGGGGGCGACATCACATGCGCAGCAGAAGAACAAAAACAAAATCCCCTATTCCCAAAGAGATGTTTGTCGTCGTACGAAGATTGGTGCGTAAAATCCGTGAAATAAAAAACTGCGTATAGTAAAGATTGTGTTACCTAGGGAGATCGTATATCCCTGAATCCTTGCAGATCTCTAGGAGAGGATGAAGGAGGTCAAGCGCCCTCCTCTCTAGCGGTGATCCACACAGCAGAGCTGCGACGACGCTCCTCAAAACTCCAGGCCTGCTCTGAGGTGGAGAGGGAGAGGAGAATAGGAGAGGCAAACAAAAGCTCTAGCCTATGAACCACTGAATCCCTCCTATTTATAGAGGTTCCTACCAACTTAACCATAATGGATCCAACCCTATTAGGTATTGGATCTTCATCCAATTACCCAAGCCTCTTAGATTAGTGGATCTCTATCCAATAATCTCTCATTGACACTTATTGGATCTCATCCATAGGATCCAATAATTCATGGACTTATTGAATATCGAATAAAATAGGGGATCCGGCGGATATCTCATATCCAAACCTCTACTCATCGCAACGCCTACCATATGTGTGTAACCCTCTAGGCCCAATATCGAGCTGACCGTGAGTCATACCTGTCAGAACTCCTTCTGGCTCAGTAAAGTATTATCTTCATAATAATTTACTCGACTCACCGACTGCAGACGTACTAGGCCACTACACCGCAGTCCCCAAGCGATACAGGGGAATCCAATCCATTGGACTTGTCTGTCCTCAGTTACTATGTACCTATAGTCTCTCATCCATCTAATATCCCAGAGATCGTATACCGGGCATGGTGCTGTCAGACCCATACGGTTGCTACTCGAGTCTTGCTCTAATCGGATTCTCCCGAAGAACTCTTTCTCTCTCAATCCGAATGACCCTGGCCAGGGATTTGTCTGAGCAAGAACACATGGGACATTCCTCTCATGACACCGAGAATGGATGATCCTCTATCGACACTCAATAGCCCTCGTAAGGTTGACTATAACTCCCGAAGACTGGCTGTACTAGATCTGGAACATCCAAACTTATAAGTTTGGTATCAAAGAGTGGAGCACTCATACAGGATATCCTTGGTGTCTCAAGTCTAAGGATCAGGTACACCATTAGGACTACAGAATCGTTGTCAAACAATAAGACATCATCAACTATCCAACATTCCGTAAGCGGATCAATCAGTGAACTCAATCCCCAATGAGCACATGTATTGTATCCCTAGTGTCCCCACACGAGCAGCTATGAGACCAGCTGCATCCATCATATGGACGGGTATACGACACACCAGTCTATCCGGTTATTTCAATATCCTTCTCGAGTAACCTAGGACCAGGATTATTTAGGATCTGTGTTTAAATGCGAATCGGTCTCATTATCATGATTTCATCACGATCCGATTCTCATTACATAGATCCAAGAACATCACAATATATATATATATATATATATATATATATATATATATATATATATATATATATGCAATAGTCAATATAAAGTGATAAAATGTCAAATATAATAAACAAAAAAGACTGCATGTCAAGTCATACGTGTATCACTCACATGATTGGTTTGCTGGGCACATATGACTAGCATAGCAACTCAAATATTTACCAAGGATCAAGATGACAGTTCCTAATTTAATGATAACACCAAAACTGCAATATTTGCTACAGTATGATTTATTCAAGTAGACCTTATACAATAAAATAAGAAAATTTCATGAGATGTGGCAACCATAGCAGGTACAGCACGACCTGAAATCTAGAAATTCTCTCTAAAAATTTTTTAAAAAAAAAAAGACATCAGAAGCATTGATATTTCAGCTGTTGCTCAAGAACCATGTCGCTAAAAATATAAATGTCAACAATGACAGAGTTACATTCTATAAAGGGTGCATGCTGTTCATTAAATAATCCAGGTAGTAAGCAAGGATACAAGTATTTCCAAAACACTACTGGAAAGCATATGATTATGTAGGTTCTCGCTAGTGAAAAGATGTAATGGATCGGTATACAAATGTATGCCAAGACCTAACCTGTTGCATAAACAACACCATCAGGTTTATTAGATGCCTAAGAGCAAACCATCACCAAACAAGGCATCCAGTTACCTTCCTTTAAGAAATCCTGCAAGTTGTATTTAACAAGGAAAAGGAACGAATTATGCACAGAATCATTTCTTTAAACCCATCTGTCGATGCAGTCCACAGCTCTGCCTTAACTTGATTGGGTTGTTCCACATGAAGTTTTTGGAAAATGGTCCGCAGCATCTACATCGCAATAAATCAGTGATAAGCTCTACTCCACGTCCCACCTACAGTCTCCCACAGGCACTCGATTCTTCTTCCTCCGTTGCCATAAACTAGACTCCAACCAACCACCTACTAAAGGCAATCTGTGGGGATAAAGCTATAGGTGAAGTGCACAGGGATCACCTCAAGATGGCATCTTTATGATTCAAGAAGGGAATTCGATGACGCCGATCATCGAAGGGAAAGATGGCATCTTTCTCGAATGACCCTTTTGAGCAGCTTTTTGGCGTCCTCAGTCGAGATGGAAGGCTGCTAAAGGGAGACGGGATGGCAGCTCATCTGAGAGGAGATGCTGGGAATCAGGATGCGGTGCAGCGTGTAGGTATTTACAGGACGTCCCCGCGGAAGTTGCTCTCGACCTCCTCTAAGGTCGCCGAGGTCGATGCCCGTCCAGAGGGCGGAGGGGAAGGTGCCTGCGGCCCTTTCTCGACCACCGTGAAGGATTCGAGGAGGAGGTGGCGGCGCGGCTGTGGAGGAGCAAGTCGGAAGATGTTAGCGGCGGTGCGACGAAAACGAATGGAGCTGATGCCATTCCGGGCGCGACGAGAGCGCCGACCATGTTCTCGTTCGAAATTCGAGGAGGTAATACAGAAAAAATAAGATTTACAGACGCTAAAACGCAAAAAGAAATTATCACAAACATTATAACATCCGTTATATCGGTTCCCACCATTAGAGACGAGAACATTATAACAGCCATTATATCGGTTCCCATTAAATAACGAGACGGTCACGTGCTTTCCATCATAGCGTAGACTCCGATCGCTTCTAAGGCTTCCAAGAAACCCAGTAGTCATTCAACGCCCCTTGGTCTCGCTCGCGGCGTCGTCGTCTCCCGAGCAAGTCGGAAGAGGTCAGGTCTTTGCCCTCATCTCCTCCATCTTTCTAATCCAATCGAACGTGCTTCGGATTCTCTTTAGCCGAATTCAATCTTTGTCGACCCTAATTACACCCCAATTTCATGACGATTCTGTTTTTAGATGCAATAAGCATAATACCCATGAGCCCTTTTTGTTCTTCAGCTGTCTCACTGAGGATTAATGTTGGTTGTCTTGTTTCTGTGTCATCTCTTTTCCTGTCTCACTGAGGATTGGTTTCGGAATCTTTCACCTTTGCCAATCTTTTATATCCACGGAGATCTGTAGCCTTTGGATGAATCTATCTGATAACTGCGCAAAGCAGGTTAGAAGAAAGCAACACATAGAAGGAAACAACAACAGCGTGTTGCTTCGTTGATATTTTTTGTCTCCAGTAGTCCCTGATTGTTGTTCGAAAATTAAGACTCGCCAAGTTTCATACTGTTTTGGGAAGTAGCTTTACGAGGGGGAAAACGATATCTACAAATATAATAATGACTTTCGCAATAATCCTACATGTAAATCACAAGATTTTTTAAAGTGATTTTGGCATGGGTTTGATGTTCTCTGTGGCATTTCAATCTTGTGATTTGACTTTTGAAGTGGGTGTCTCTGATGAGCTAACTTTGTTGTCATCATTAGTTCGAGAGCTTACTCCAGCTGGATATTATGGTTATACCTGCTCCTTTATGTCAAGAAGAAAAGAAGTTGCTAAGCTCCCTTAGTGCTTAAGCTTGCAAATAGGACCACATAACAACCAACAAGGTTCCTGATATATGCATATATATTCTACCAGTTGGTTGGATTTTTTTCAATATATTTACTAAGATGTAAGGTTTTCTAGGGTCTCCATTGGAAGAAATTCTAGAACTCCAAATTGGTAAGATGTTAGCCTTGTCAGGATTTGAACCCCGCAATGGAAGAATTAATTCATTAACTTGATAAGTCTGAAACCATGTGATCTAGAATGCTTGAGTACAAACTAATGGTAATAGTCTTATCCATCCCTATCAATCAACTTAGTTATCTTGTGGAATTACAATATCTCCCACTTAAGGCTTGACATTTCATCATAGTACATGGCCGAACCATGAGGCTCACCATGTAATGTTTTCAGATTGTGATGTGCTCTACTTTTGTGGATAGTTTCTTTTCCTACTTAGGCCCTCTCAACATTCTTGTTACTATCCGCTTTGATACTAATTATCACAATGCAATCCAATGGGAGAATCAACTCATTAATTGGATAAACTTGAACCACTAGACCATTAAGCCCAAGTTATTGATAGTAGAATCTTCTAGTTTTATGAACCAACCTAATTCTCCTTCCATTTCTAGTGTTGGATGAAACTGGGATATCATGATCTTCCTCATTTGAGACTTGACATCATCGTTGAAGCACAAGATCCAATCCATAGTTTAAAATCATATATAGGTGAGGACATACAAGACTCAACCTAATAGTGGTCTCATGTCGTAATGTGCCACCAATTTTATCCATGGGTAATTCTTTTTTCACTTGAGCCCTGATCATGCCTAGTTCTAGGTTCTCTCTAATACTATCTGTCATATTCCATCCCAATGATAAACTTGACTTCATTAACTTATTGAGCAGAAAATCACGTGGCCATAAGACTAAGTTAGTGATACTCTTAGTTTTAACTCGCATGGAATAATCTCTACATTTAATTGTTACTCTCGCGACTAACTCGTGTGTGTAACGTCTACACTTAGGGCTTGACATTCTCGTCAAATCCTAAGGCCTAACTCATAACTCAAAGTAACATGTGAGGCTTAGCTTGGCTCTACATCCCATGGATACCTCATTATTACTCGAGCCCTCTCATTATGCTTGGTATTAGGACCGCTCTGGTAACAATTTTTAAAGACCCAATCTTATGGCACCCAAATTGATGAGCCTGAACTGTTGATCCGAAGTACTTAAGCATAAGTTAAACTCATCTAGGGTTTAACTATTGTGTCACAAGATTCCTCTTTTACTAGTATCTGATAAGTACCACCATTGCATCAATTTTCATGGAGAAATTTATTCAGTGTGTGCCAAGCTGATGTGTTGATTAACTGATTGGAGAATGGTTATAACTTATAATCCTTAATTATTCTGTAAGGAAAATTTTGAGGTTAAGATACTGACTATTAGAAGTTTTGGTTACTAGATATGATGTGTAGGGAATAAGCCAACACATGATAGCTTATATAACCCATGATTAATTCAGAAGATTGTGAGAGCTAGCTTGTATCTGTGACAACATTACAATTGTTCCACATATTTGATATGGCTAGTAGTTTATACATGCATGTGATATCAAATCACTCATTCCGTTGGGCTTTGCACTTAGCCGAACTATACCTGTTGTGCACGTTTGAATTGCTCATGTTTATGACATTTCCAGACCTAACTGGTTATGGGCATTTGGTTAGGTGATAAACAACTTCTGAATTGCCATTGTGCAAGGCTAAACCATATGTGTGCACATATGCAATCATTATGTTCCTATATATGAATATACATTAATATATGATATAGAAATAAATCTGCAAGTGCAGTATATTCTCTTACAAGGTGCTTGATTTGAGTTAATATTCTTCCATACAAACTTGTATATATTAATTATTTGAGTTAAAAACATTTTTTGCAACGTGTCATATATTTTTCATTAGTTGCATATACTTAAGTTTCATTCTTTGATGTATACCAAAATGTTCACTTTCCAATAATAGTACAACTATTAACTAGGTCAGTTATGCTTCATTGTCCCCCTCATTCGATTGTCCCCCTTGTGTGAGCGAACTTCTCCAGCCCCTGAAACCCTATTCTCCATGCGCCTGATGCCTTGAGCGTTTTGGAATGTCGGCACCTTAGGCGTTTTGGAATGTCTTAGCACCTAGTGCGTTTGGCAACACTTACGGCCTCATGCCGATACAATATTGGCATAAAAAAATCATATGTACTCCTTGATTATAACATATTGTGAACTTAACAGCAAGTATTCCAAACTGTTGATATGACTTAGCAGCATCGTGGCTGCCTGATGAATAGTAGCAGTAGGCCCTGATGAATAGCAGCAGTAGGCACGAGATATTACCAAATAGGCATTTTTATCTTCCCAAAATTAGTTGCTTGAAATTTTGCAAGGCTTCCAGGATCTAACAGTTCATGAAGACTTTTGTGCCAAGGTTCCAAGTCTTTTGTGTATCTTGTCTAATTGATTCAAGTTGTTGCCACTACAAACATAGAATTTTAACTGCTGATATAAAATCAAAAAAGAATATGGGAGCTAATACCTAGGTTAGGACTGAGCTGACAGATCAATTGGGAAAAACAGGAATTTTGATGACCTGAATTGCACAGGCACCGCCATGTGCCATTTGAGAGAGAAACAGGAAACTGCATGTTATGTATTCACTAATCTTCTTGTTATTAAAGAAAGAAATTCAGTTTGTCTCATCCCACTAGCGACCTTGAAAGGGTGCTAGGTTTACTGATAGAAAGTAAAATTGTTTCTGCAAGTTTTGTGTTGGTTGTAATTGTTACAATCTTACAGTGTTTGTCCCCTGCCTCCTCAACCCATCAGTCTGGCCAAACTTGGAGGCCCAACTGGACCCAAACCATGACAGTTTCTTGATATATAATTTTAGTTATGCTGTTTATTCTTGGTAGAGTTGACATTGAGCTTTATCCTTTTATGCTTTTACCCTTTCAGGTTGGAGAAGAAGCCTAGTGGTCAAAAACTATATGATAAAAGCTTAAGATGGCAGCATCAAAGATTCAAGCTCTATGGAATCACCCAGCGGGCCCTAAAACCAGTTTGTTTCTTTTTCTTCCTTTCGTTTGCTGTCATGACTTGAGTTTGTAATAAACTCGTTTGTGTTAACCGATGGCCTGAGATGAACAATACTTGACTCTTGTATATTGTGTGTATATTGATCTTGGTAGATAAGCTTCTTGAAAAATCAACAGAAAAATTCATGTGAAGTTTCATAACCAATTGACCCAGCTTTTTCATATGAACCACGCATGTTTGCTTCATGTACTTAATTGTTTATTTCTCATGAAGAATAACATGTTCCTTAACTGCAGTCCATTTTTGGGCCCCAACATTTAAGTGGGGAATTAGTATCGCAAATGTTGCAGACTTTGCTAAGCCACCTGAAAAGATTTCTTATCCTCAGCAAGTTGGTATGTTCCTACGGTTGTCAATTTTTATTGATAATTTTTGTTTCAACATTTTGCCCATTGTTTGTTGACAACTTGACATATGAAACTCATCACTGTTTTTTGTCTGCAGCTGTTGCTTGCACTGGTCTCATCTGGTCACGTTACAGCACAGTTATTACACCTGTAAGTCCTTCATAAGAGATCATGTTAAATTTCTTGATCATTTTTATATATTTCTCTATGTTAATGCTTCATAGTTGTATATAGAAGACAATTGTCATATTTCTCATTGAACTCAAAATTTAAAAGTTATGTACAAATTAACCAGGAAGAGGTAAATGGAGAGATTGAGAAAGGTTGAGACTTAGCCAAGGAGTTTATGATTGCTTTATAAAAACATTGTTTGTACTGGGAGTTATATTCTCTTTAGTCACATATTAAAATAGTGCGATATATGTACAGTGCACATGATGTTCTGATGTGACAGATTTCATCCACGCATACTTGACCAACCATATAGCTAGTTAGCTGTATATAAACCAAAAAATTGCCTTGGCTATTGATGAGGTCACTGTTTCTGGCAGTTGTGGTGTATTCTTTAGGTTTTTATGAACTTCTTACGATACAAAAGCAATATTTTGAAGTTTTTGGGCATCCTTGTTAAGCATATTCATGGAATCCCTGCAAAGTATTTCTTGTTAGCTAAACATAAATGCTAGTTTTTGTTGGTAGATACAAAATCCTGGGTTAACCCATATAAGTAACACTTAAAACTGTATCAACCAATTAAACTTTAGGTGATAGAAATGTGACTTTGCAATGGTAAAATAGGAGTTTCAATTAGTGTCTGCAAGTTTTGTTTCCTCGTATCTTGGAAATGCAAATGTTGCACTCCGCAGTGATGCCTGATCCTTTTCTCTGGTGTTTGTGATATCACAGAAAAACTGGAACCTCTTTAGCGTGAATGTTGCGATGGCTGGAACAGGCATTTATCAACTTTCTCGCAAGATTCGGTATGCCAGAATTTGATTACTGACAGCTTTTTCAACTATAAATCACTAAAGTGGATCTTCTTTACAAAGACACTGGTGCATATTTATACTATCACATGCATGCTCATTCTACAAGTACTCATAGTTTGATCCAGATGTGGAGACTCAAATCTCTAAATGCAACATAAAATTTTCAGGCACGATTACTTCTCTGAGGTAGAAGAAGTACCAGCAAAAGAATGAAGGTTCAAATTGACAATGTCCATGTGGGAGCGTCGGCGATGATGGATCCTGTCTTATGATTTCTGTTCAAATAATATGTCCTCTTTGCATCTCAAGCACAGGGGCATAAAACCCTGGCATAATTCTATGGTGGCAACCTCTCTTTTTGTCCCAATCTTGTTTTTTTTTTATTTGGATCTGGTTTTTCTTCCCATCTGACAACTGCTGAATTTTTAGCTTCTATAACTTGACGATACACCTGCAAACAATAAAAATAAATTTGATCGCTGTTGGTTTGACTATAAATACTACCTTATATAGTGCTCCATAGTGTGAAAAATACTCGTGTATACAACCCCAAGTAAAATGCCTCAATAGAAACATAAAAGATTTATCTTATGTTTTGCATGGTGATTTTGTCCAAGCGAGTGTTATAGTGGATGACTTTTCAAGGGATGCTCCGATGTTCTCTACGTGTTTATATATTGTCTCTACTCCAAAAGATAAATATCATATGATATATATATATATATATATAATTGTTCAAATTTGATTCGTGTTGAAAGAAGCGGGCTATCGCTTTGGTTTGCGAGTTTAAAGAAGTTGAATCAAAATGTAAGTCACTTCACAGTTTTCGCGAAAGAAAAAGGGACCACTCACAAGTAAGTCACTTCAAAGTTAATGTTGTTCCTTTTTT
Organism: Musa acuminata AAA Group; assembly: GCF_036884655.1. Taxonomy (NCBI): domain Eukaryota; kingdom Viridiplantae; phylum Streptophyta; class Magnoliopsida; order Zingiberales; family Musaceae; genus Musa; species Musa acuminata. The sequence continues at coordinate 13,646,457 of NC_088334.1, read as the reverse complement.
AAAAGCATAGCTATTAAACTCCAATCTCGAAATAATAGATATCATCCACCGGAAGCTTCAGAAAACTCATCACGTGCTCGTCGTTTCGCTTACGAACCACTCCAAACGATCAGCATCAAAAGAGGCGTTGGGATGCCCTTCACTGCCGCTAGTAGAACCAGCCGAGGAAGAGACTACTGTGTCTCGGTAGCCCATCACGCGTCTCTCCACAGAATCCTCGCGACGGTCGAGACACTTGCTCTACTTTAAGAGGACATGATCGGAGAGATTCCAATCATGTGGAGTGTCGTCAAAGGCAAAAAAGCCTCGCCACCTCCAACCACCACGTCTCGATGCTATGACTGGTACAAGTACTTTTCCCTTTCTCTACGTTCATTTGTGAGTGAGCGAGGGTAAACCGAGCGTATCTACACATGCTGGATCCCCGGGGAACAGCACGTGTGGCCCACGAATCTGACTCACGTGCTGGTGTTAGCAAATAAATGTGTTGCTACGTAATGCGTATAATAATTATGTCATACGAAATTTGAATATGTTGTTGAGAAATTTTGAAGAGAATCACATGTGCAATAAAAAATAAAAATAAAAATTATTTTTTTAAAATAATTTTATGGAATCATCGTACGAAAATTGAAAGCGTAAAACTCTGAAAAATCAAAAACTACATAAAGGATATGAGAGATTCTCGTACAGGGAAACTCGTATATCCTTTAAGATCACATATTCTAATCCGTTGATGAAGGAGCTCTTGCAAACTTCTCTTAACGGTGATCTACACAATGAACGCAACAACAACATACCTTATCGCGCAGCATGTTCTTTGTTCGCGATCGCACACCACCACGCAACAACACACAAGGAAGGATCGATCTCTCTTATTTATAAAGAGATGAGGAGGGTGGCGATAATATGGATCCAACTTATAACCCTTTTAGTCCCAACTCCTATTTATAGAGAGCCTCTTTTAATTAACCATAATGGATCCTTCTTGGTGGGTATTGGATCCCCATATAATAATCACTAATTTAATGGATATTGAGTCTTTATCCAATAACCACTCTGAGCTCTATTGGGTTTCTCCCAATAATCCATTAAAATAGAGGCTTATTAGATATCTCATATTTCATCATCTATTTATTGCATTGTCCAACGTATATGTGTGACCCTCTAGTCCCAATACTGAGCTGGTTATAAGTTACACCTGTCAAAACTCCTTCTGACTCAGTGAATTGTTATTCTCATAATAATTCACTTAACTTATCGAATATGGATATACTATATTACTATGTCATAGTCTCAATTTGGTATAGGGGAATCTTATCTATTGAACTTGTGTATCCTCAGTTACCGTATATATATAATCTCTCATTTATCTAATATCTCAAAGATCGTATATCGAACATTGTGTTGTCAGGCTTATGTGGAATCCATCCGAGTCTTACTTTAATTGGATTCTCCTAGAGAATTCATTCTCTCTCAATCTGAATCTTACGCTTATCAGATTCATCACGATTCAATTGACCCTAGCTAAGAATTTACCTGAATGAAAATACATGAAATATTTCTCTTATGATACCGAGATTAGATGATTATCTATTGATACCCAATTGCCTTCATAAGGTTGGCTGTCATTCCCAGTTACCTTTATATTAGATCCAGAACTTCTAAACCTATAAATTTGGTACGAATAAATGTAGTACTCAAACAAGACATCCTTAATGTCTCTAGTCTAAGGATCAGATACACAATTGAGACTACGAAATTGCTGTCCGACGATAAGGTATAATTAACCATCAAGTATTTTATGAGCGAATCATTTAGTAAACTTATTTTCCAATAAACACATGTACTATATCCCTAGTATCATCACATAAGCAACTATCAAACCAATTGTCGTAATATGGATGAATATATAATACATCGATCTGTTCGATTATTTTGATTTTTTCTCGAGCTAACCTATGATGAAAAATATTTAAAGTTTATGTTTAAAGATGAATTTGGCTAATTTCTATTATACAGATCTAAGAATATCACAATATATTCATCATTTAATATAAAGTAAGAAATAATAATAATAATAATAATAATAATAAATTATGTAATGTATCATTCGTGTCATTAGCGTGTGCCTATATATATATATATATGTATATATATATATATATATGTATATGTATATATATATGTGTATATATATGTATATATGTATATATATATATATGTATATATGTATATACATGTATATGTATATACATATATACATGTATATGTATATACATATATACATGTATATGTATATACATATATACATGTATATGTATATACATATATACATGTATATGTATATACATATATATATATATGTATATACATATATATATATATAAATATATACATATGTATATTTATATATGTATATGACATATGTATACATACATACTCATCGAGGATTCGAATCACGTATCGAGAGGAAAAATCAAAATTTTAGATCGACCTATGAGTTGAATTTTTTGCATGTATTCATCTAACGCCAAATCCAATTATTTCTATTTCCACCATATATTTGTTTAAATTAGTGCCTTCCACGCATGAACGTTGACCATTCGGATTGTACAATGCTTGTTTCACGAAATAATAATAATAATAATAATAATAAGTAATTTGATATGCATGTATGTACGGTAGATCACGAAATTTCTTACTCTTTATTCAGGTTTCTTACGACATGGTTGTGTCTGCTCACAGAAAGTGCGCAGCTTGGGACCGCCCTCCCTACCAACACCTGTAGGCTCCATGGAACAGTCACACCCGCAGCGACGGTGGAGTCACGAGAGCAACATGCGGAAGAGAGGGTGACCTGTACGAGTAAACCTCTCGCGTTTCTCGACGTCTATTAACCCATTCAAGTCGAATTAGGATACATAATAATCGGATTTGAACATCCCGTGACAAATAAGCCATGTGCTCTTACCATTAAACTATGCTTCCCCACATGCCCCGAAAGATTTGTCATGGGATTCTGATTCCCTCGGAGCCCTTCGATTATGGCCCCATCGAATCCGGGAGACCTTGAAAGAATCAAACTTCGTGGCTCCATCGCGCATTATACTAAGCAGAACGGCGAGGAATAAAAAGTATGGGCAGAGCTTTACAACTCGGTGCACGCACCAACCGGTAGGCGACGCCTCTACGATGATCTCAGCTGCTGCTCTTCTTCCCCTCTGATCTTTTTTCTTTATTTCCCCTCTATGATTTGAGCTCGTTGTGCCGGCGAAAGAGCAGCATACTGCTCGAGAACGATAAAGCAAAAGGAAGAGGGACGCATGTTCGATGCAGAGGGGACACACGCGTGCCAGCATGCTCTTGGACGTGTACGTGTCAGCTGTGGTCCCGATGAGCTGCCGAGGAAGACATGAACGGAGCTGTCTCGTGAATTAACCTCTTTCGTTTCTTTCTTCCTTCCCTTATTTTATCTGCAAATAGAGCCACGGGGGACATCCCATCCCACTGATGAAGTTGAGATTGTAGTCAATGAACGTAACCTCTCTCTCTCTCTCTCTCTCTCTCTCTCTTGCTGTGACAGACGACGAAAGCATACGAACAAGAGTGGGAAAATAGGCAATGCGACGCTCATGTCACATCTCCGTCGTCGAAACGATGGCTCCGGCGACCGAGGATTTTATCGGATTTAAAAACATTTTATCGACTAAAGCGTGATTCTGGTGTTGCCTTTGCCATCATATTTGTCCTAAAGGAGGAGGGGAACCCACCAATCGATAGTTGCTTGCAGCTGGACTGCAACAGCGAGGGGACCGATTCAAGAGGTTGGGGTTGGGGTTCTTTTTATACTGAGACCCGACGACTCAAGAGGAAAAATAGTAAGACGATAATCTTTTTATACTGTTTTAATTGCGACAATTAGTCGTCAGTCACGAAAGTGGCCCACCCACACATCGTTTTCTTATTTTCTCTATTACTAAATATCAAGCGGGCACCAAAGGTGGTGGACCGATTCCTGCGCCTGTCATCATCCACCCTGCTCGCTTTTATCTCATAGGAACTGGGTCTCGGCAATCCAATTTAAATTCGCATCCAACTCCAAATCTACCTCAAACATCAAATTACACATATAAATTCGCCCTGACATCGATTTACTCGATGAGACGAGAATACCTCGGCTCATCGTCCACAGGCGGTGGTCCAGCCCTCGCATCTCGGTCACGGGTCGAACGGGACTGGCGTCTCCATCGCTCGTGCCAGCGACCGAGATATTGGGCTCGCCACAACCCCCATTCGATCACATCCATCGGGTTCGGGACAGCTCATCGAAAGGACCCAGCATTTGGATCCTGGACGCCCAATTACTCAACCGTGTCGTCCCATTAATTCCTGTACCCGTCGCATCTCCACCTGTCATTAATCTCGTGGGCCCCGCGTGCCACTTACTCGCCGTGGGGGCTTTCGCTGAAGCCGACCCCTCCTTGGCGCCACACTGGTGGTGCGTAATGAGACGTTTCGCCGGACGTGGACCATGTGCGCCTGCCCATTCCCATGCCCAAACCCTGCGGAGCTAACTGCACCGTTACCTTGGTAATACGTCCATCCATGGCCAATGCACCGTTTCGCCGAAAGCCGCGGGTAGTGGAACCCACCTCTCGTGTTCGTCCCACGGCAACTGTACGGTTAATTACGCCGAATGATGTGGTAACTATCTCGCTCGACCACTTAAAAAGCATTATTAACCAACACCGACACGGTTTTACCGGTTAATCGCAGCCGTACACTGGAATCTATAAGGGCAGCTCGGATCGTGCGCCACGTTCGTCCTGAGTAACGCGAGCTGTCAGTCGACGAAGGCATCCGCGTAACGGGAATAGGCCAACGGGAGTGACCAGCCTAGGGTGTCGCGCAGGGCGCTTTCGATATTATGAGCTCGGGGCCCACGTCCCACTTGCCGCGCTCCTCACAGGTGGGTGGTGGACCCACGTGGAAAGTTTCTGGGAGAGAAAAAGTAGAAGGCAGTACCGGACAACCCCACCCGGCGAAGGGAACGGAGACGGTGACGTCAAGGAGGTGCGGGCTACCGGGACACCTGCGGACCGTACATCTGGATGAACCGGCTAGAGGCGGTGCGGTGCGGAGCGTGACGTAACAGGCACGGGAAGTTTCTTCGGGTGCGGGGAGAAGGGGCCCTGCTCTCGTTTCAATTACCAGCATGCCACGACGCCACCGTCTCTCGGGAACGTTCCCGTTATGGCCTCATCGCTGGCGAGGGACCAATTAATGGTTCGATTCTATTGATCCTTAATGACTCTGGCGAGCGGTTTCTCCACGGAGGGGGACAAGTCATCAATTATTGCCCCTGAAGATGTCCTGGCCTCCTCAATTTTGTTTTGGCTGCCTACAAGATTGTGGCAATCTAGGATCGTAGCTCCGGACGGAGAACGAGTCACAGGTGACTAAAGTTTTGGACCTAAAATTCCTATGCTGATGCACGGACATAGACATTTTCAAATTAACCCGGAACATGGAACTCGTTGTCTGGTTCCAGAAAAAGAAGCGTCAAATCTAGTATGTATCCAGTGTAGAGTGACATATTACTTGGTTCTTTTTTTATTTTTTGTTTACTACAGTTTTTGAATTCGATGATATGTTATGTATATCTCGTTCTCGCATGTACGAAATATAGGATGTCTTGTACTCGAGAGCGAGATAGTTCCGGTGTGTGATAGGAAGAAGCTCATCGACCGAGCGCATGGAACCATGGCGGTGGCACGCTGACAAATAGGGGGTGTCAAGCGGTGGCATTTGGGAACTTGCAACCCAAACACGGAAGCAGCGAGAGATACATGACGCCCAAAAGCCTGGCCAATGGGCTCGCAGCGCTCCCAGGCACCACCCGTGGTTTGAAGGCCACCTGTTGCTTCTCCTTCTTGTACCTTCTGTCTATTTCTCGCTCCCTCTTTCTCTCAGCACGATTATTTATGAGCATTTGCATTTATTTAGTCCCCCCACTTCGCTTGCTCTTTATAACAGCCACCTCACTTGCGTCTCCCCGCCTCCTCCCCACAGCGCCCTCTGCGCCATCAAGAAACAAGGAAACAAACACCTGTACGGCGACAACAGGAGAGAAAGACCTCCGAACGCCTCAAGCTGATGGAGTCCTCTTCCTTCTCTTGTTCTTCTTCCTCCTCCGCCTCTTCTTCTGCTTCTGATCTCGAGGCTGGACGCGCTGCTCCTTATAATTCCGCCGGAGCGGCAGCGGGATCTCGGTCGCCCAAGGCCAGGTTCTTCTGCGACGGCCTCGACGACGAGGAGCCGCACCACTTCTTGGACTCGTGCTTCCTCTGCGGCAAGCCTCTTGCCGGCAACCGCGACATCTTCATGTACAGGTTCGCCCTTCTTTCTCCCCCTCCTTTCTTCCGCGTTGTTTGTCACGCATGGCGGTTGTTATAGTTATTTCGGATGATGCGCAGAGGGGATTTGCCGTTCTGTAGCGAGGAGTGCCGGCAGGAGCAGATCGAGATGGATGAAAGCAAGGAGCAGAACCGGAAGGTCCCCCCCAAGGCTTCTTCTTCCAGCAAGGACTCGAGCAAGGGTGGCACTGCCACCGGCCCATCCAAGTCCCACAAGGTCCACGTTAGGGCCGGCACCGCCGTGGTTGCAGGCTAACGGCCAACCGTGAGATATAACACGCGACCAAGAAAGATAGAGAGAGAGAGAGAGAGAGTTGAAGCAAGATGGTTCATGTGGGTGCTGGGCAACAAAGTAGATCGCGTCCGGGGATGCTGCCTTCTTTTTGGATCCTCCATTTTGTCCCCTTTTTCCACCACCCCGCCCCCCTCGGTTGGCTGTTTCTTGAAATAAATGATATTTGATATGAGCCTTTTGAAGGAAGCAGGTGATCAAGTTACATGTGAAGGATAATTACTTTCCTCTTCTTCCTTTCTCCCGAGGCAGTTCACAGGTAAAACTCCTATGTAAACCATAGGAAATGGGCAGTTCACAGGAAGAGTAGCCTTAAAAGGAGCGTGGAAATAGATAGTCTATGATTCTTATGCTTGTCTGATGCTTGCACGAAGGAATCGCCTGTCGATGTGATCAAAATCGACTTTCACACATCGGTCGGAGAATAAAATTAGACAAAACCATGTTTGATCTTTTCCGCCCGTGGATTCGATACAGGTTCCATCGAACCATCGTAAGAGTGTCGTCGTGGAACGCTCATACAACAAAACTCGACATGTATTATTGTATTCTTTATTCTATGGGGCCAAATCATGACGATGCTTTGTACACAACAGCGTGTGTCGCCACCGTCGGCACCAACATATCCTTCAGATGACACGGGTCGGGCCGCTTTTACCACCGCATCCATCCCAAGTAGGAAATAAGTACTCGAGTTGGACTTCAAATATGTTCCGTAGGATGAAAAATACTCCACCATTAACGTTTCTTAACGATAGCAGGTTTGGTGTGTTTTCTTTTTACTATGTATGTCCGATATCTTTAAGTCGGATCGCCTATTAATTAATGTTGTTAATCCATTATTATCCTAGTGAATTTCCATTTGACATGGTGACTGTCCCCATCTGATCAATGGTACGAGCGTAACCTCTCGACTCTCTTTCTGTTTGAATGAATGCGAGAAAGAAGCATCCATGGAATGGGGGGCATGTTGATCCCTATGGCGTGTGCTGCATCAATCTCGTATCCAAACCACACGCTCTTTCTGTTTTTGTGGACGAGAAAGAGAAGGTTGGAGGAGCATGAGTTCATCTAAGTGTTGGAAACGTTATAAATTGTTCAAATTAAAATGAAATTTTTTTTAAGATTTATTTGAAAAGGTGGTTTCTTTTCTAGTTATTTTGGTAGTTATTTTTCAAGGTTATGTCTTTTGAGAAAAATATCTATAAATAAGTATTTGAGGATAAATAATGAAGACATCTCTTTCATGCCCTTCTTCTTTGCTTTCCAAGTGATTAAATTAAACATTCTCTAATTCCTCTTTGAAGATTCTTTATTGTTTGCTCAATACAGATCTTCTAAAGGTTTGTCATATCCACTAAAACTATTTGCATCAAACTCATAGCAATCTTATTGAGAAGAGAGTACAAATATCGTTTTTAGGAAAGTATTTATACACGTTTCAAGCCTAAATATATTTCGTAAAGTATTCTTGATCTTGTGTTGTTATTTGTTACCATAGTGTTTTCATCATTTTCTTTGTCGAATTTTTCCAACAATCTAAAAATGATATTTTATGAGTTTATACAAATTCACCATGGAGGCTACAAATACCATCAAATTATTGAATCAAGATTTTGTTCGTTTGGATCGTTTTGATGGAATGAATTTTACCCGATGGCAAGACAAGATGAAGTTTATATTGACTGCTTTGAAGATCTTCTATGTGCTTAATCCAAATCTTCAACCAATTCCTGATCCAACCGATGATGACACCGATGAAGTCAAGGCTGAACAAAAGAAGAGAAATGAAAATGAACTCATGTGTAGAGGACACATTCTCAATGCTCTTTCGAATAGGCTTTATGATCTTCATACAGTGGAACCATTTGCAAAAGTATTTTGGAATGCTTTGGAATTCAAGTATCATGCCGAGGAAGAAGGTATAAAGAAATTTTTAATTTCTAAATATTTTGATTACAAGTTTGTTGATGACAAGTCAATCTTGACACAAGTGCATGAGTTGCAGGTCATTGTTAATCAATTGAAGGCTGAAAAAATTAAACTTCCAGAACCTTTTCAAGTATGGGCTGCAATAGCCAAGTTGCCTTCATCTTGGAAAGGGTATAAGAAGAAGATTTTAATGACTCCAAGGATATCACTTTGGAGCAAATTTAAAAACATCTTCGAATCGAGGAGGAATCGAGGATGAGAGACAAGAGTGAAAACTCTTTTGGTAATATAAAAGCAAATGTTGTGAATCAACCTAACAATTCCAACAAAGGCAAACAAAAGAAAGAGAATCATTTTGACCCCAAAAGGGATCAAAGAAAATTTAAGAAGCCAAATAGTGGAGGTTGTTTTGTTTGTGAAAAACTTGGTCATTTTGCTAGGGATTGCAGATTTAAAAAGGGCCAGAAACCAGAAGTCAACTCAGTTGAGGGAGATGATAATATAAGCGCTACAGTGAGCGAAGTGAATGCTATATTTGGCAAGGTTTCTAGTTGGTGGTATGATACTTGTGCTAACATCCATGTTTGCTATGATAAGGCACTCTTTAAGACTTACAAAGAAGTCACAAAGGGGTAAGAGATTCAAATGAGAAATGAAGTTCGTTCTAAGGTGATTGGCAAGGGAAATGTGAAACTTACTTTCACTTCGGGTAAGAAAGTCACTCTTACTAATGTTCTTCATGTACTAGATATAAGTAGAAATTTAGTGAGTGGGAATCTCCTTGGCAAACTTGGAATTAAATTTGTATTTGAATCCGGGAAGTTAATTTTATTCCGTAATGGAACTTTTGTTGGAAAAGACTATTCCGCTGAGAGAATGGTCAAATTCTCTATTGTTGACAATGATTCTAAATTTAATAAAGATGTTGCTTCTATTTATATTGTTGATTCTTATTCATTATGGCATGATATATTAGTGCATATTAAAACTAGCACGATTAGAAGAACGGTTAAGTGTGGCTTAATAAATTTTCATTTTGATGATCTTAATAAATGTGAAATTTATGTTAAATTAAAGATGATGAATAAACCCTTCAAAAGTGTTAGAAAGATATATTAATTTGTTAGACTTAATACATTCTGATATATGTGAATTAAATGACATATTAACGAGAGGAGGTAATAGATATTTCATTACTTTTATAGATGATATGTCAAGATTCACATATGTGTACTTATGTGATAGAGGAGGAGAATACTTTCCTAATGAATTTAACTTATTTTGTGAACAACATGGCATAATTCATGAATGTTTATCACCTAGAACACTTGAGCAAAATGGATTAGCAGAAAGAAAAAATAAAACTTATCTAGAGATGATTAATGCTATGTTGTTGCATGCTAAATTATCTTATAATTTGTGGGGAGAAGCTTTTTTGGCTGCATGTCATATTTTAAATAGAATTTCCTTTAAAAAGAATAAGATCTCTCCATATGAGTTATGGAAAGGAAGACAACCAAACATTAGTTATTTTAAAGTATGGGGGTGTCTTGTATATTGTAAGAATAATGATCTTCAAAGGACAAAATGGGAACCTAGAGGAATTAAATGTGCATTTATAGGCTATGCCTCAAATAGCAAAGCATATATATTTCTTAATTTGAAGTCTAATATCATAATAGAATCTCGAGATGTGGAGTTCTTTGAACATGTAATGACTTCAAGTAATAATGTTCATCCTCCAACTAGTGAAGAGTCATCAGTGGAAATATCTCAAAAGGTTGGTGAGCAACCTAATATTCCTTTGATTGGACATCAATCAAGTTCACAAGAGATTGGAGAGCAATCTTATGAATTAAGGAGAAGCACTCGTGTACAAAAAGTAAAAACATTAAGATCGGATGAGATTGATTCTCAAAGTATTTCTTTTTACCTTGTAGAAGGAACTAATGAGAGAGTCTTAAAAATAATTCCTCTTGTTTTACAAGTGGAAGATGATCCTAAAATGTTTAAAGAAGCTATAACCTCTCGTGATGCTGCTTTTTGGAAATATGCTATTAATGATGAGATGGATTCTATTATGTTAAATCACACTTGAAAACTTGTCGATTTATAGTTTGCCTCTAAACCTATTAGTTGTAGATGGGCATTTTGTAGGAAGTATCATACAAATGGTACTCTCCAAACGTTCAAAGCAAGATTAGTTACTAAAAGATTTTGACAAAAGGAAGGAATAGATTATTTTGACACATATGCTCCTGTGGCTAGGATCACATCTATTAGAATTATTTTTACTTTAACATCAATTTTTAATCTTTATGTTAATCAAATGGATGTCAAAACGGTATTTTTAAATAGAGACCTCAATGAGGAGGTATATATAGAACAACCCAAAGGTTTTGTTCTACCGGGAAATGAGCATAAAGTGTAAACTTATTGAGTCATTGTATAGTTTAAAGTAGGCTCCAGTGGCATGAGAAATTTGATGCAATAATTCTTTCTAATAAATTTATTCATAATATTATAGATAAATGTGTTTACCTCAAAACTTATGATGACTAAATGGTGATAGTTTGCCTTTATGTTGATTATATGCTAATAGTGAGCAATGACATAAAAGGTATTGTAGAAATAAAGAGGTTTCTATCTTCAACATTTAAGATGAAAGATATTGGGCAAGTTGATACTATACTAGGTATCAAGGTAAAAAGAAATAGTGGGGGATATGTTTTGAGTTAAACTCATTACATAGAGAAAGTATTGGAGAAATTCAGTCACTTAAAAATCAAAGAAGCAAATATCTTGTTTGACCCAAGTATTAAATTAGCCAAGAATGTTGGAAGAACAGTGACTCAATTAGAATATTCAAGTGCTATAGAAAGTCTTATGTATGCAACGCAGTGCATAAGACCTGATATAGCATTTGCAGTTAGTAAATTGAGTAAATTTACAAGCAATCCAAATGTAGAGCATTGGAAGGCTATTGAAAGAGTTCTTGGATACCTTAAATGAACCAAAGATTATGGCCTATAATACTCAAAATTTTCTGCTATTTTAGAAGGATATATTGATGCAAGTTAGATATCAAGTTTTGGAGATAACAAATCTACTACTAGTTGGGTGTTCACCTTGGGAGGTGGCGTTGTTTCTTGGAAGAGCAAGAAATAAACATGTATAACTCACTCAACTATGAAATCAGAATTTGTTGCTCTAGCAGATGCAGGAAATGAAGCTGAATGGTTGAGGGACTTTCTATTAGAAATTTCATTGATTTCTAAGAGTGTGAATTCAATTTCTATACTTTGTGATAGTCAAGCCACTTTAGCTCATGCGTATAGTGAAATATATAATAGAAAGTCAAGACATATAAGTCTTAGACATGATTATGTGAAGAAATTAATCAAGAGTGGGATTATTTCACTTACATTTGTGAAAACAAATGAGAATTTGACTGATCCATTCACCAAACCTATTATAAGAGAAGTTGTAAGATCAACATCAAAATGGATGGGGCTAAAACTCCTTGAATAAAAGATCCACCAATGATAGCAACCTTACTCAACAATATGAAATGAGTAATGAAGAGTTCAAAGGATAAGAACAAGTTATTGATATGTAGAGTGGTTTAGCACTTTGAAATATTTTATGAGTCCCATCTAAAGATGTTAATGTGCTGGTTGTCACCGAATGAGGGTTGAGTTAATTATACTCTTAATGAAGTTCAGTAAGTTAGGACAAGCATCTCAAAGAGTGACAATGATACTATAAGAACTTCACCTATATGAACTTAGAAGTGGCGCCGCTTCGATTGAGAGTTGGAGTTTTCTCTCATAAAAGTTCATGAATTTGGTTGAGCCTAAGGCTATATTAGGGCTGAGCGAGATTTTATGAGGAATACAAGGATGTTGTATTTATGTGTGTGGTATCACTGGTGTTGTCATTAGGAATAATAAATTCAAAGTATTTATGCTATTTGAGATTTCGACTTCACTTTGTGATGCTTCGGTAATATTCAAATCGAAAGATATATTATTTTATTTATAAATACTATTTAATCACTTGGAGAAAATTTTAAATTTGAATAAGTGGGGGGATTGTTATAAATTGTTCAAATTAAAAAGAATTTTTTTTTAATGATTTATTTGAAAAGGTGGTTTCTTTTGTAGTTATTTTGATAGTTATTTTTCAAAGGTTGTATCCTTTGAGAAAAATATCTATAAATAAGTATTTGAGGGTAAATAATGAAGACATCTCTTTCATACTTTTCTTCTTTACTCTCCAATTGATTTGAATTAGACATTCTCTAATTCCTCTTTGAATATTCTTTATTGTTTGTTCAATACAGATCTTCTAAAGGCTTGTCATATCTACTAAAACTATTTGCATCAAACTAATAGCAATCTTATTGAGAAGAGGGTGCAAATATCGTTTTTAGGAAAGTATTTATACACGTTTCAAGCCTAAATATATTTCGTAAAGTATTCTTGATCCTGTGTTTGTTATTTGTTTCCATAGTGTTTTTATAGTGTTTTCATCATCTTCTTTGTTGAATTTTTCTAACAATCTAAAAATGATATTTTGTGAGTTTATACAAATTCACCATGAAGGCTACAAATACTATCAAATTATTGAATCAAGATTTTGTTCGTTTGGATCGTTTTGATGGAACGAATTTTACTCGTTGACAAGACAAGATGAAGTTCATGTTGACTACTTTGAAGATCTTCTATGTGTTTGATCCAAATCTTCAACCAATTCCTGATCCAACCGATGATGACACCGATGAAGTCAAGACTGAACAAAAGAAGAGAAATGAAGATGAACTCACATGTAGAAGACACATTCTCAATGCTCTTTCGAATTGGCTTTATGATCTTCATATAGTGGAACCATTTGCAAAAGTAACTTGGAATGCTTTGGAATTCAAGTATCGTGCCGAGGAAGAAGGTACAAAGAAATTTTTAATTTCTAAATATTTTGATTACAAGTTTGTTGATGACAAGCCAATCTTGACACAAGTGCATAAGTCGCAGGTCATTGTTAATCAATTGAAGGTTGAAAAAATTAAACTTACAGAACCTTTTCAAGTATGGGCTGTAATAGCCAAGTTGCCTTCATCTTGGAAAGGGTATAAGAAAGATTTTACATGACTCGAAGGATATTATTTTGGAGCAAATTTAAAAACATCTTCGAATCGAGTAGGAATCAAAGATGAGAGACAAGAGTGAAAACTATTTTGGTAATATAAAAGCAAATGTTGTGAATCAGCCTAACAATTCCAACAAAGGCAAACAAAACAAAGAGAATCATTTTGGCCCCAAAAGGGATTAAAGAAAATTTAAGAAGCCAAAGAGTGGAGGTTGTTTTGTTTGTGAAAAACCTGATCATTTTGCTAGGGATTGTAAATTTAAAAAGGGCCAGAAATCGAAAGTCAACTCTACTGAGGGAGATGATAATATAATCGCTACAATGAGCGAAGTGAATGCCATATTTGGTAAGATTTCTGGTTGGTGGTATGATACTTGTGCTACCATCCATATTTGCTATGATAAGACACTCTTTAAGACTTACAAAGAAGTCACAGAAGGGCAAGAGATTCAAATGAGAAATGAAGTTCGTTCTAAGGTGATTGGCAAGGGAAATGTGGAACTTACTTTCACTCGGGTAAGAAAGTTACTCTTACTAATGTTCTTCATGAATCCCCTTGGCAAACTTTGAATTAAATCTGTATTTGAATCCGGGAAGTTAATTCTATTCCGTAATGGAACTTTTGTTGGAAAAGGCTATTCTACCGAGGGAATTGTCAAATTATCTATTGTTGACGATGATTCTAAATTTAATAAAGATGTTGCTTCTATCTATATTGTTGATTCTTATTCATTATGGCATGATAGATTAGCACATATTGGAACTAGCACCATTAGAAGAATGGTTAAGTGTGACTTAATAAATTATCATTTTGATGATCTTAATAAATATAAAATTTATGTTAAATCAAAGATGATGAATAAACCCTTCAAAAGTGTGAGAAAGATTTACTAATTTGTTAGACTTAATACATTCTGATATATGTGAATTAAATGACACATTAACGAGAGGAGGTAATAGATATTTTATTAGTTTTATAGATGATATATCTAGATTCACATATGTGTACTTATTGAAATATAAAATAATTCTTTTAATACTTTTAAGGAATATAAAATAGAAGTTAAAAATCAAAAAAATTAAAACTTTAAGAAGTGATAGAGGAGGAGAATACTTTCCTAATGAATTTAACTTATTTTTGAACAACATGGCATAATTCATGAATGTTTATCACCTAGAACACTTGAGAAAAATGGATTAGCAAAAAGAAAAAATAGAACTTATCTAGAGATGATTAATGCTATATTGTTGTATGCTGAATTATCTTATAATTTGTGGTGAGAAGCTTTATTGGTTGCATGTCATATTTTAAATAGAATTTCCTTTAAAAAGAATAAGATCTCTCCATATGAGTTATGGAAAGGAAGACAACCGAACATTGGTTATTTTAAAGTGTGAGGATATCTTGTATATTATAAGAATAATGATCTTCAAAGGACAAAATTAGAATGTAGAGGAATTAAATGTACATTTATAGGCTATGCCTCAAATAGCAAAGCATATAGACTTCGTAATTTGAAGTCTAATATCATAATAGAATCTCGAGATGTGGAGTTCTTTGAACATTTAATGACTTCAAGTAATAATATTCATACTCCAACTAGTGAAGAGTCATCAATGGAAACATCTCAAAAGGTTAGTGAGCAACCTAATATTCCTTTGATTGGGCATCAATTAAGTTCACAAGAGGTTGGAGAGCAATCTATGAATTAAGGAGAAGCACTCGTGTACAAAAAGTAAAAACATTAAGATCGGATGAGATTGATTCTCAAAGTATTTCTTTTTACCTTGTAGAAGGAACTAATGAGAGAGTCTTAAAAACAATTCCTCTTGTTTTACAAGTGGAAGATGATCCTAAAATGTTTAAAGAAGCTATGGCATCTCATGATGCTGCTTTTTGGAAAGATGCTATTAATGATGAGATGGATTCTATTATGTCAAACCACACTTGGGAACTTGTCGATTTACCTTTTGCCTCTAAACCTATTAGTTGTAGATGGGCATTTTGTAGGAAGTATAATACAAATGGTACTCTCCAAACGTTCAAAGCAAGATTAATTACTAAAAGATTTTGACAAAAAGGAAGGAATAGATTATTTTGACACATATGCTCTTGTGGCTAGGATCACGTCTATTAAAATTATTTTTACTTTAACATCAATTTTTGATCTTTATGTTAATCAAATGGATGTCAAAACGGTATTTCTAAATGGAGACCTCAATGAGGGGGTATATATAGAACAACCCAAAGGTTTTGTTCTACTGGGAAATGAACATATAGTGTGTAAACTTATTAAGTCATTGTATGGTTTAAAGCAGGCTCCAAAACAGTAGCATGAGAAATTTGATGCAATAATTCTTTCTAATGAATTTATTCATAATATTGTAGATAAATATATTTATCTCAAAACTTGCAATGACTAAATGGTGATAGTTTGCCTTTATGTTGATGATATGCTAATAGTGAACAACGACATAAAAGGTATTGTAGAAACAAAGAGGTTTCTATTTTCAACATTTAAGATGAAGATATTGGGTAAGTTGATACTATACTAGGCATCAAGGTAAAAAGAAATAGTGAGGGATATGTTTTGAGTCAAACTCATTACATAGAGAAAGTATTGGAGAAATTCAGTCACTTAAAAATCAAAGAAGCAAATACCCTGTTTGACCCAAGTATCAAATTAGTCAAGAATGTTGGAAGAACAGTGACTCAATTAGAATATTCAAGTGCTATAGAAAGTCTTATGTATGCAACGTAGTGCACAAGACCTGATATAGCATTTGTAGTTAGTAAATTGAGTAAATTTACTAGCAATCCAAATGTAGAGCATTGGAAGGCTATTGAAAGAGTTCTTGGGTACCTTAAATGAACCAAAGATTATGGCCTACAATACTCAAAATTTTCTGCTATTTTAGAAGGATATACTGATGCAAGTTGGATATCATGTTTTGGAGATAACAAATCCACTACTAGTTGGGTGTTCACTTTGGGAGGTGGTGCTATTTCTTGGAAGAGAAAGAAACAAACATGTATAACTCACTCAACTATGGAATCATAATTTGTTGTTCCAACAGATGCAGGAAAGGAAGCTAAATGGTTGAGGGACTTTCTATTAGAAATTTTATTGACTTCTAACAGTGTGAATTCAATTTCTATACTTTGTGATAGTCAAGCCGCTTTAGCTCGTGCGTATAGTGAAATATATAATAGAAAGTCAAGACATATAAGTTTTAGACATAATTATGTGAGGAAATTAATCAAGAGTGAGATTATTTCACTCACATTTGTGAAAACAAATGAGAATTTGATTGATCCATTCACCAAACCTCTTATAAGAGAAGTTGTAAGATCAACATCAAAATGGATGGGGCTAAATCCCCTTAAATAAAAGATACACCAATGATAGCAACCCTACTCAACATTATGAAATGAGTAATGAAGAGTTCAAAGGATAAGAACAAGTTATTGACATGCAGAGTGGTTTAGCACTTTGAAATATTTTATGAGTCCCATCTAAAGATGTTAATGTGCTGGTTGTCACTGAATGAGGGTTGAGTTAATTATACTCTTAATGAAGTTTAGTAAGTTAGGACAAGCATATCAAAGAGTGACAATGATACTATAAGAACTTCACTTATATAAACTTAGAAGTGGTGCCGCTTCGATTAAGAGTTGGAGTTTTCTCTCATAAAAGTTCATGAATTTGGATGAGCCAAAGGCCATATTAGGGCTGAGCGAGATTTTATGAGGAATACAAGGATGTTGTATTGATGTGTGTGGTATCACTGGTGTTATCATTATGAATAATAAATTCAAAGCATTTATGCTATTTGAGATTTTGACTTCACTTGGTGATGCTTAGGTAATATTCAAATCGAAAGATATATTATTTTATTTATAAATACTATTTAATCACTTGGATAAAATTTTAAATTTGAACAAGTGGGGGATTGTTATCAATTATTCAAATTAAAAAGAAAAAAGAATTTTTTTTAATGATTTATTTGAAAAAGTGGTCTCTTTTATAGTTATTTTGATAGTTATTTTTCAAATGTTGCGTTTTGGAGAAAAATATCTATAAATAGGTATTTGAGGGTAAATAATAAAGACATCTCTTTCGTACTCTTCTTCTTTACTTTTTCAAGTGATTGAATTATAAATTCTTTAATTCATCTTTTAAGATTCTTTATTGTTTGCTCAATACATATCTTCTAAAGGCTTGTCATATCGACTAAAACTATTTACAAACCCATAACAATTTTATCGAGAAAAAGGTGTAAATATTATTTTTAAGAAAATAATACATTTCAAGTCTAAATATATTTCATAAAGTATTCTTGATCTTGTGTTTGTTATTTGTTTTCATAGTATTTTTATCATTTCTTTGTCCATTTTTTCCAACCGCAAATGTATGTGAAGTTCGATCCGTATCGTGTCCATTTATCGATCAACCACGTACCAGACTTTTGGTTTCTTCGAAACGGCCAGGGAAGGCCGTTTGTGGTTTAACGGGCCAGATTTGTCATTGGATTCAAAATTTCGGCCAATAGATGATTCGGGCCTGTCCATCTGGACGCGACAACCGATACAAACAGTGTGGACCCATCTTTAGCCCACCACCTCGCGCCCAGATAACTGACTCAAGTGCTTTGCGTGCTGGCGGATGATAATGTGGAATGCAACGTCCCCCTCCCCATCACTCTAAATCACCACAGTACCCCTCATATATATATATATATATATATATATATATATATATATATATATATATATATATATAACACTATTAAATACAATTATTAGTTATCAAATTAGATTTTTTTTAAAAATAATATATTTATTTATATATTTGGCATTGTTATATTTAAAGAGATGAATATAAACATCACGTCAATGAAATACATGCAAGTGTTAAAACACAGAATCTTTGTTCTCCAAGGTTTTGAAGATTAAGTCGTAAATTTTAGGACCAGGAATTGATCAGGTTCAATAACGCATCGAGTAATGATGCATCGAACGTGTGACATAATACGATTTAAATGGTGACGTGATGTATTCGTATTTTTTTATAAAATAAAAAATATATTGATAATTATCGAGATAACACAAGGTGTTATCAGTAGCAATAGTTTCTTAAGATTATCAACCATTATTCGGAAGAGAAAAGTCGATCTAATTGGTGACACGAGGTACTTGGTTGACATATTAATTATAATCATCGGATAATATAATTAATATTTTTATACATCGTATCGACCACATAAGATTAGTTATAGTTTTGATACAAAATTTGTCATCACGTGAATAGATTGTTGAATATATCAAAACTGCTCATCCCCAAAACCTGCAACATGGATATCACGTGTTTCCAAATCGCTTGGTACGACATGCACGTGAAACCAACTGTTGACTTGATTGGTAGATGGGATCATACGGGGCAGCCACATTAATCAGTGATTTCAGTTTAATTGGGCGGGCCCGTTCACGTGATTCACAGATGTATAGTCTTCATCCCCATTCGTTCAGAGGTACATCCATGAACGTTTCGTCTCTCATCTCCTACGTATATGAACAGGTGCCGCTGTCCCGAGAGGGAAACGAGATCACTCTTTTACTGTAGAGAGATATGGCTTCTCACCCTCGCACATGAGTTTTGGTCGGACATAATAAGCTTTGGCAATGGCGATCATCTTTTTTTCCTTATCCAAAGAAAAAGTAAAGAAGATTCAGCGTAGCAATCATCGCAATGTAAAAGCTCGTCTGAAATCTACCGATCTAACCCACAAAACTAAGGGAGACGCCAACAAATTAGCTACAAAAAGAGGGGTCTTCGAAACAAATTGAAGTCAACCTACGATAAGGCTGAATTCTTGATCTGCACAGGACCCAAAACTTGTCACTTATTAATCTGAATTTGGAGTACTGAAAGTGGACATGCATTATGGATTCGGAACCCAATCGTAATCCGAATAAGCGGAGTAATTTGTCGACCTCAACTGAGGCATCCTTTCAAATTACGCCAAAATAAAAATGATTGTAGGAGCGGATAAAAAGAAAATAAAATACGTTACCAATAAGCACATCACAGGGGTATTTTCGACACTTAATACGCGCATGACGTCGGCGCCAGCCCTCCGCTTCTCCTCGCAATGTATAAGGCGGTCGCTAGTCGCAGGCCCTCTCGTCAAGCAAACTCTGAAATCTTCTCGTCTCTTCGAACCCGATCCTTTTCTCCCTTTTCCACCCTCCCATTCGTCGACGATCGCGTCGCAGTTCTCGAAATATGCGGCGGTCGGCGGGAAGTCGATGATCGACCGATCGATCGAGCGGAGTAGTAGCAGTGGAAGAAGAAGAAGAAGAAGATGTTGGAGGACAAGGTCGCCTTCTTGCTTCAGAAGTACCTCGGCAACTACGTACGCGGCCTCAGCAAGGAGGCCCTCAAGATCAGCGTTTGGCAAGGTAAATAAAATCACGAAACCTGGAAAAAAAAATGCCCTACTGTACTGGAATCAGGTTCTCGATCGCTGTTCTTTTCCTTCTTGTGCTCGTTTCTTGATGTATCATGCCCTAGAGAGAACGATTTGGTAGGGAGTAATTTGTCCCTCAATGCGTAATAAATCGAGAAAGAATAGAAACCGTACCACTTTGCGGGGATTAGGTTCTTTATTGCTTTTCTTCTCTTTCATTACTGTCTCTCCGATGTCTGATAACGATTTGCTGGGGAATAGTTGGTTGTTGCTCTCTTGCTGGAGAATTCTGCACCGCGAGTGGATTTCAAGATTGTAATTATGGGAATTATGGTTAATCTACTCTGGAGTTGTATTTGCGTTTTGATTGGGGAATTATTTCGCTGGTGGTACCAATGGCATTTGGGGTTCCAGTTCTTCGATTCATTTGTCTGTTGGTAATTGCACGTGCATTGTGTTAACCACCTTGACTTCTCTGTTTTTCAGCTTCACTAGGCCACTGTTCTGATAAAGAATTTGTTGTGCAACAAGTAAAATGTGGATTGTACCACGTTTTGCTTATCCTTTTCTTTTGAATATTAACTATTTGGCAGTCGATGAAGGCATGGTTTGTTGCCTTCATTACATCAACATCAGATAACGACATGTCAAGGATTAGATAAAAGCGAAATGCAAAATGTTAGGGTACATGTTAGTGCAAAATGTTCATTTCTTGCTTGTGATCATTGAAATTAGTTCACGTGCTTTTGCATTTCAAGCGCCATTGAATTGAGGTTTTGATGTTGAGGCTTGATCAGTCACTCAAGGATATCACCATGATACTTAAATGCACTCGAGGATGCAACCATCTATATGAACAGATCTACTGCAGCACCACCTTTTATGAGGGAAGATCTTCATGATAGATGGGTTAGACCTACTTCATGTAATTCAGCTTTGGATCTATCCATCTAGAGGATGAGACTGTCCATTGTGAGATAGAGTTTTTGGAGGATGGTTGCGGGATATGCTTCCTGGGTTTGGAAGAAATCACACAAGGCTAGATGCGATGTTAATTTAGGCAGAGAAAGGGATTGGTTGTGGCAGTTCTTTTGTTATTTTCTGTTCTTTCACATGCCGGAGGGAAACAAGTTGAGCTTCGGAACAGCTATTTGAGGCAAAAAAAAAAAAAAACAGTCTTATTGTTGCTTAGATGGGCACTTTTGTTGAATAATACAATTTATAATGGTTAGCTGCAAATGCATCTTGTGAACGATGATAATATAAGGACATTAAGTTTGAACACTGGGTAATGGAGCTATTTGTGCTCCTATCACATGGTAATTTCCATTATTTCTAAAGGAGGCTGTGACAATATGACATGCATTTAAGGTACTATCAATGGATATACATGTGGCATCATAGGATGTTCAAAATGTTAATAAAGAACATTTGGAAAGGATGAACCCAGCGCACAAGGTTGTCACCGATGTGGGGTCTGGGAGGGAAAAGATATGTAGCTTTTACTAAATCAGGTAAAAGTTTGGGATGATATAACCTCAAGTGATTAGTAGAAAATCCTAATTGGAGCTAAAGGACCTATTTAGTGTTTAATATTTATTTAGCTTTTCTAGCAGCTTTATTTTCTTTCTTTATTAGAGATCTTGTATCTAGTGACCAGCAAGTACTATTAATTTTCTTCTTTTTTAATTTGGAATGCAGGGGATGTGGAACTATCAAACATGCAATTGAGGCCAGAGGCCCTTAATGCTTTGAAGCTGCCTGTTAAAGTTAAAGCAGGTTTTCTTGGATCTGTGAAGCTGAAGGTTAGCAAAAAGAAAGTTCTCGTAGCCATTTCATTATTTTCATTTTCCTAGCTACAAAATAGACTTCTCATTTAGTGTAAGAAAGATTCGACTTCTAATGTGGATGCCTCTTTATTATTCTTCTTTCAGGTTCCATGGAGTCGATTGGGACAAGAACCAGTTCTGGTTTATCTTGATCGAATCCTTTTATTAGCTGAACCTGCAACACAAATTGAAGGTTGTAGTGAAGATGCTGTCCAAGAAGCCAAGAAGAATCAAGTGAAGGTAAAAATCAGCCTATCGTCTTCATTCTTGTCAACTATGAGTTAGAAGTTCCATATGATATTTTGATTAATTATATTATCTTCTTAACTAGGAACTGGAAATGAAGCTGTTGGAGAGTCAGCAGCAGCTCAAATCTGAAATGGTGTGTTCCACTAATTTTTTTGATTTTTTGAATTTTTTTGTTCATTTTGAGATGATAAATATGTATGCCTGAATATGCACGTGGGCACACACACATACACACACATATATAATATTTACTATTTATGTATGTGTATTATCAAACTTGTCACTAGTCAACCTGTTATGGAATCACTTCTCAAAGTCTCCAAGATCTTCAATAGAAGATTGAAAATCATAGTTCCAAACCATTGAAGTTAATTTAGATCCACTACAATATCTTTCTACGAAAGATTATGATCTGTGAAGTTGATTGCATTGTATATCCATTAACTTGTGAAGAACTAAATTTTCTCTATGCTATGTCACCTAGTTTGTGCTTCACTTGGTGAATGGGTAAATGAATTGGAGATCCTTGGTTATTGATATGGGAACAACTTAGAGGGGGTAAAAATCACACTAGAAGTCTGGGTTGTTCGTTTGCAAATTGATGTTCGGTCTTGATTTGAATGGAAAAATCATTTTGCTGGTCAGCCTGAGAGAAACAATGTTTATCTATATGTGTATATGGAGTAGGAGGTTCCTACAGGCAGTCTCTTGTTTAATTTGAATTTATTTCGTTCATGCAATGTTTGGTAAATCATTTACATAATTGGTAGTTGAGACTTGAGACCTTACAGGTTGTTGTTACTGCTACTTTTGTATATTTTTATGATCTATGGTTGTCTGGTTTTCTATATTTTGAGAATAGATAGGCTAGGGCAGATCTCTTGAAACTGTCATATATATATATATGTATGCATATACATATATGTATGCATACATATATATATGTGTGTGTGTGTATATATATATATACACACACACATATATATGTACACATATATATATGTATGCATGTATGTATATATATACACACTATATATATATATATACACACACACATATATATACATACATACATATGTATGCCTTGGCAACCTAGACTATTTACATGTATGCTATGTCAATCCAGTTGTGGATGATGTTATTCATGGCAATTGCTCAATTTTTTCACTAAATTAGGTTTAACTTTATAGGAAATTAGGAATTACGTCTGATGCTCTGTTGCTGATTTGTATGGTATTCCAAATTTACCTCATTGAAAACTTATATAAAGTTTTTCAGATACAAAAAAAATATTAATGTTTTTTTTCATTGAAAATTTATGGCACATGCCATGCTGCTGCTGATGCTCACAACTTAGCATAATGATTTTTTGGATAGATCACAATTTGCGAAAAGTAAGATAAGTATGCAGAATGTAAAATCTAAATTTCATCTTGAAAAAGACTGCTTTTGTAGTTATTATATTATTTAGGGGGCAATTTTTTTGTCAACTTGCATAGAAGTAAAAGATACTTGGTGTCCTTCGATAATATAAACTTCACATTCCAACCGTTTTTTTTTTTAAGGAATCTAATGCAAAAAAGCTTTCATAAATGGACTTGAAATATATGTAAGTTTTTAAATTTTTATAGGGATATCCTACATATCTTCTTTTCGATTGGCAATTCTGAACAGAAAATTTTGTTTGGTGTATGTCTGAAAGTTTGCTTCTGTGATAATTACGACTTTTGCATTAAAACTGGGTTTGATTGGCAAATTATTTGTTAACCACTTTGCTTGTCTATGGTACAATTAACATTGTAAGTTCATACCAAACAGTTCAAGGCATTATTGCATTATTCAATTTCAGAATTAGTGGATTTTGCTCCATCATTTGCTTTTGTAACTGACATTCTTTTTTAAAGAATACATCATGGCTAGGATCATTGATTAACACTATCATCGGAAATCTCAAGCTCTCCATTACCAATATACATATAAGATATGAAGACACAGAAAGGTACACTTTCTCGTCTTGTGATTGCTGATTTTTCAATGTATTGAGGTCTTATTGTTTATTTCCACAGCAATCCTGGCCATCCATTTGCAGCAGCTTTGAAACTTGCAAGGCTTTCTGCAGTGACCATAGATGATTTTGGTAAGGAAACCTTTGCTACTGGTGGTGCTCTGGATCGAATTCAAAAGGTAATTTGTTTGTCTTATGCTCCTGCTGCAAAATTTAATTTTCTTATCAATTAATTTTTTTTATGCTCGTTAGTTGATTCTTATTCATATTAGGGTTCTTAATTTTGATGTGTACTGCTCGGTAAGTGTAGTACGTACCAGTCCGAGAGGATACTAGTACGCGGACCACCCTCTACCAAGCGATACCAGTGTTTTGACCTTGTATCGCTATCGAGCGATACAAGGTATGTACTGGGTGGTAACGGTCGAAATCCGATCGTTACCAAGGTGTACCGGTCGGTACGTCCTAAATTTCGATAATTTCCGAAGTGTACCGGTTGGTACACCTTAGATTTCAATCGTTACCGATGTGTACTGATCGGTATTATTGGGAAACCTGGATAAAGCATTATATGCGCAGCGGAAGAACAAAAAAGCAAAATCCCAAATTTCCTAAAGAAAAAAGGTTCTCATCATCGTGCAAAGAATGGTGCGTAAAACAAAACGCAAAACTGAAACCGCGTGTATCAAGTGAGATTTGTTATCTAGGGAGATTGTTTATCCTTATAAAATCTTAGATCTGTAGGAGTGGATGAAGGAGGTCAATTGTCCTCCTCTCTAGCGGTGATCCACACAGTAGATGCGGAGAAAACGATCCTCAAATCGCGGCACGATCTTCCTCTCTACGTGCATTATATGATCAAGAAGGGGCCGACTCTTCTTGTTGTCCACACACCCCAAACTGGGGCTGTCGTTTAGGGAGGAGAATAGGAGGTAGCAGCCAAAAATGGTTTAATCTATGCCTCTTTGGTTCCCTCCTATTTATAGAGGTCCTAGTCAACTTAACCCTAATGGATCATGCCCAATTAGGTATTTGATTTCCATCCAACTATCCAAGCCTCTTAGATTAATGGATTTCTACCTAAGAAACTCTCATTAGCTTTTATTGGATCTTATCCACAAGATCTAATAATTCAGGGGCTTAATGGATATCCAATAAGTTAGGGGCTCCAACGAATATCTCATATCCGAACCTCTACTCGCCGCGACACCTACCATATGTGTGTAACCCTTTAGGCCCAATATCGAGCTGGCCATGAGTCATACTTGTCAGAACTCCTTCTGACTCAGCGAATTATCATCTTTTATACTAATTCACTCCACTTATCGACTATGGACGTACCAAGCCACTACGCCGCGGTCCCCAGACGATACAGGGGAATCCAATCCATTGGACTTGTCTGTCCTCAGTTACCGTGTATCTATAGTCCCTCATTCATCCAATATCCCAAAGACTGTATACCGAGTATGGTGTTGTCAGGCCCATACGGAATCTACTCGAGTCTCGCTCTAATCGGATTCTCTCGGAAAACTCTTTCTATTTCAATTCGAATGACTTTGGCCAGGGATTTGCCTGAGCAAGAACACATTGGATATTCCTCTCATAATATCGAGAGCGGATGGTCCTCTATCGATACTCAATTGCCCTCGCAAGGTTGGCTACCACTCTCGATAATCGGCTGTGCTAGATCTGAAACCTCCAGACGTATAAGTTTGGTATCAAAAAACAAAGTACTCAAACGGGACATCATTTGTGTCTCAAGTCTAAGGACCAAACATACAATTGAGACCACGAAATCGTTATATGAGAATGAGGTAAGGTATGCAATACCGTACTATACCGGTGTTTCGAGGTTGGCTCGGTATGGTACGGTATCGTGTACCGAGCGGTACGCTAGGGCGTACCGTGTGGTACACCTAATTTAGGTGTAAAACCCTCCGAAAATATCTGAAAAAAAAAAAGTTAGGATAGGTTTTTTAAGTTAGAAATAAATATAGTAATAGCATAAGTTTAGCAAAATTATATCTTTTTCGGGCTTTGAAGAATATCTTGTGCAAGGTTCGTATTTCAATCCATTACGGATTGTCCTTGTGTAAATATTGAAATATCTACAGAAAAATCATTTTATCATTTTTAGACTATTTTGTTACAATATAAACTCTAAAATTTAAATGAATTAAATAATCATATATGTAGATATACCTGATTGTTGATTCTATCATTAAAACGAACGACGGGCCTCCACGAGTGGTGGATCGGGTCCTCGATCCTATACATATGCATATTAATATGATATGTTTGTTGGACCTAATCATGAAATTGATCCTAAGATATAGTGTATTGATACACCGTATGTCATTGGTGCATTAATGTGGTGCTGATCGTCATGAATCATATTCGTCACAAATCTTTGTTTTGTAGAGTTTGGGAGAGCACAAATGTGAGAAAAAAAGAGTTTGAGATAGTTTAAGAGAGTATGAGAATGTAATGGAGTGAAATAGGGGAGAAAAATGGTTTAAATACTATGAGAAAGGGCTCCAATGGTCAATTTGACCGTTGGAGCACTGTAGCACTATTACAGTATGGTACCGGTCGAAATCAATCGTTACTGAGTTGTGCCGGGCAGTAACAGTCGAAATTTCTACCGTTACCGCTCGATATTACCCTGTATCGTTCGATACGGGGTGCTTTTAAACGTTCTGCCCGGTAGCGGGCGGTCAGTGTGCCGGTATGCCGTCGGATCGGGACGTACCCCTCGTACCGGGCGATACCATTCGAAATTGCATACCTTGGAATGAGGTATTATTAACCATCCAACATTCCGTGAGCGGATCAATCAGTGAACTCATTCTCCAATGAGCACCTGCATTGTATTCCTAGGGTCCCCACATGAGCAGCTATGAGACTAGCCGCCCTTATTATATGGACTGGTATACAACACTCGAGTAACCTACGACCGAGATTATTTAGGGTTTGTGTTTAAAGGTGAACCATATTTTATAGTGGTTTGGTCGTTCCGATCTACGTCCACTCCTGATTCCTGTTCACTTGAGGCCACTGACTTTCACTACCGATCTTCTTTCTAATGGGCGAAGATCAATTACTCTTACACCTCTTTCTCCTTTTCACAGGCTCAAGAGAGAACCTTTACACTTCTCTCTTTTGGACATCACTCCTTCCTTAGAAACTTTCTAACTCTAGGAGGAAGAGACTCACTAACTCTAGAGAGATTACAACACTTTTTTCCTCAAGTATATATTTCCCTTTTTTTACTTAATTTCGTGCTCTTCCAAGCAGAAATAACTAGGGTATTTATAGACCCCAAATGACTAAAAAAATAGAGCTAAAAAAGGTCTCATCCTAGGTTTCTTGAGTCTCCTGGGTCCTGGCAGTACCACCGCCTGCAACACTGACACTGGGTGGTATCACCGCCTAGTCTGGCGGTACCACTGCTTGACAAAGTTTGGAAGACTATGTTTGGGTGGTACCATCGTCCAGATTGGTGGTACCACCGCCCAGACTGCCGGTACCATCGCCTGACACAGTTTGGGAGACTGTCTGAACGGTACCATCGCCCAGTCTGTCGGTGCCACCGCCTGGCCCTTTTATGAGTGATCAAATGGGCCTTCCACTTGGCCCAAAATAACCCTAACTTGGGCCTAATTGGCCCATAATTGAGTTGGCATAGTTACATCCCAAAATCGACTCAATTAGCTTTCTAAACTACTTTGATCTAGACAAACGATTATAAAGCATGAATCATTTGTTGTCCGGCATGTTATTGATTCATCCGGTGCTTCGTCCGATCCTTAGATGCATCGTCCTCTCCTTCGGCGTATTGCCCAATTGACATGTTGACCTCTGCAACATTTGATCTCCTTGGTGCAATGTCCGATCTTCGGCTCGATGCTCGAACTCATGGCACGAAGTCCTTCTGCCGGTACGTCGACCGATCATCCAGCTCGACGTCCAATCTCCTGATATGTTTCACTCCGGCCCAATGTTCGATTCCTCCTGCTTTAATCGATTTGCCTTTTCTAATCGAAGTTAGTCCTACGTCACTCAAAACGTAGATTAGATTGTAAACTCATCAATTGATTGCATCATCAAAATCCGAGATTCAACATGGGCATCACTATGTCAAGGACATACGCGATTTTCTCCACCGTGAGAACGATTCTCAAGTTGTGGAGCCAATCCGTGTAGTTGGGACCAGTGAGGCAGTTGACATTAAGTATACCACGTAAGAGATTTGAAAGCGAGATGTTTTTGACAAACAAAAGATGTAGCAGAAATAAATAATACGTAGATTTTACATAAAGGTAAACAATCAAGATAACTAGATAAGGACTTCTATCTTAATTTACTCCCACTATTTTTTCGTGAAACACACACCCTCTGGTATGTGAATCGGTGACCCTCAGCGGATCTCTAGTGGGGATCAGGATCCAATCAGAGTCTCAGTATAACCTCGAGGGACTCAACCAATCAAAATAAGCCTGAAAAGATGGGCAACTCTTGTCGATCATAATTCCTTGTGATTCCTGTTCTGTTCGACCTTCGAACCATCATGGCTTCGAGGGACTCGACCAGCCATGATATTCGGTTAAGTCATCACCATCGTTATAAGATGAGTCTGATTCGATGATATGTCCTCGAGGGACTTGACCAAGCATACAACGTCCTCTGGTTACTGGTGACATCTCTATGTCGTAGGTAAGATCTCAAATCGCAACATAGGTGAGCCTCGAGGGACTTGACCGACTTAACCTATGTCGAGAATCGATTCCTCTATATCACGATGGAAGGCCATGTGAGTCAATCTAATTGTCTTACGCTTTCCGACAATATTATCGTGAGAGGAGATTTTGATTCGGTCTTTTAATATGACGTGTCACATACATACATATTTAATATATATCTACATCGCATGCATATATATATATATATATATATATGCACGTATCTAGTAGGTGTATAAGCAATCACATATCACATGAGCAATCACACAAGATGATCATGGACCACAGCCTAATGTGATTTAGCCCGAGCCGTGGGCCCAATCATTTACATCATGATCTATGTGTGCATCAGCGCATCTCCATGCCCTATGATCGTCCATCTCGTCTTCATCGGTTCCGTCGGCATCTCTGCCCATCTCCATGCGTCGAGATCGTCCGTCTTGGCCTCGTGGGTCTTGTTGTTACCTCCACGCTCTCGTTGCGCCTCATCGTGTAATTACAACGTAATCACAAGCACGCATGCTCGATAATAAACGAGAAAAATGAAGGCTCGCAGGCCTCAATAATAATAATCACATCACATGAAACCCTTGCCTTGAGCTGCCAAGAAACCCTGACCATTAGCTTGGTACATGCGACCAAGAATCCCTGGCCGCAGGGTCTCCTAGTCGGCTAGGAAACCATAGCCGTTAGGGGTCCCACTTGCAACCAGGAATCCTTGGCTGTAGGGTCTTTGTTCTGCCTTGCTGAGAGTAGCATGGCTGCTCTCGTTTACTGTAGGTGGCTAGGCCGAGAGCCTCTTCTAGGGCTCTTGGCCGAGGCTCTCGGCCAAGGCTGCAAGCATCCCTTTCTCCCTCTTTTGTGTCAACAGTTTTGACGTCAAAAGTGTTTTTTAAAACACGTTTTAACAGCGAGAAAAGGGTGCAGTCCAGATTTGAAAACTACGACAAAAAACCACAACAATCGCGAAAAAACAATTCTACGCGATTCATCAACACACGTAGCTTAAAAACCAATCGATCGCATGAGCAATCTGGCTCTGATACCATTGTTGGGAAACCTGGACAGAGCATCACGTGCGTAGCGGAAGAAGAGAAAAGCAAAATCCCATATTTCCCAAAGAAAAAGGTTCTCGTCGCCGTGCGAAGATTGATGCGCAAAACAAAACGCAAAACCGAAATCGCCCGTATCAAGTGTGATTTGTTATCTGGGGAGATCGTATATCCCTGTAAAATCCAAGATCTGTAGGAGTGGATGAAGGAGGTCAACTGTCCTCCTCTCTAGTGGTGATCCGCACGGTAGATGCGGCGAAGACGCTCCTCAAATCGCTGAATGATCTTCCTCTTCACGTGCACCACGTGATCAAGAAGGGGTCGACCCTTCTTGCTGTTTACTCGCCCCAAACATAACCCTATTTTTGGCTACTACCTCCTATTCTCCTTCCCCTCCTCGTCAGCCAATAGCTCCTTTGGTTCTCTCCTATTTATAGAGGTCCCTGTCAACTTTAACCTTATTGGATCTTGCTCTATTGAGTATTGGATCTTCATCCAACTACCCAAGCCTCTTATATTAGTGGATCTCTATCCAATAATCTCTCATTGACTTTTATTGGATCTTATCCACAAGATCTAATAATTCATGGGTTTATTAGATATTCAATAAGATAGAGGCTCCAGCGGATATCTTATATCCGAACCTCTACTCGTCATAACACCTACCATATGTGTGTGACCCTCTAGGCCTATTATCGAGCTGGTCGTGAGTCATACCTATTAGAACTCCTTTTGACTTAGTGAATTATCATCTCTTATAATAATTCACTCGACTCATCGACTACGGACGTACTAGGCTATTACGTTGTAGTCCCCAAATGATACAGGGAAATTCAATCCATTGGACCTGCTTGTCCTCTGTTACTATGTATTTATAGTCCATCATCCATCTAATATCCCAGACACCGTATGCCAGGCATGGTGTTATTAGGCTTATACAGAATCTACTCGAGTCTCGCTCTAATCGGATTCTCCCGGAGAGCTCTTTATTTCTTAATCTGAATGACCCTGGCTAGGGATTTGCTTGAGTAAGAACACATAGGATATTCCTCTCATGACATCGTAAGGTTGACTACCACTCCCGATGATCGGATGTGCTAGATCTGGAACCTCCAGACTTATAAGTCCGGTATCATAGAGTAGAGTACTCATAAAGGGCATCCTTCGTGTCTCATGTCTAAGGGCCAGACACGCAACTGAGATTACGGAATCACTGTTTGACAATGAGGTATCATTAACTATCCAGCATTTAGTGAGCGGATCAATCAATAAACTCATTCTCCAATGAGCACCTGAACTGTTTCCCTAATGTCCCTACACGAGCAACTATGAGACCAGCTTCCTCCATCATATGGACGGGTATACAACACACCAGTATATTCGGTTATCTCGATGTCCCTCTCGAGTAACCTACGATCGAGATTATTTAGGGTCTGTGTTTAAAGGTGCATCAGTCTTATTATCGTGATTTCATCACGATCTGATTCTCATCGCACAGATTTATGGACATCACATTATATGCAACATGCAATATAAAGTGAAAAAATACCAATAATAATAATAAGCAAAAAGACTGCGTAGCATGTTACATGTGGCATCACTTATGTGATTGGCTTGTAGGGCACCAATGACTAATAGGTATGCCCCGGTATTTTTAGACCGTTACCTCCAGGTATTTTTGGAGGTTTTTCAGCTCTTTTTGGGGATACCGCTGGTATGGCCCTGCGTACCATACCAAGCATAGCTCGGTACACTGGTACAGATTGAAATTGAGAACCTTGATTCATATTAGTGATTTCAATTGGCGCTTGGGCGCTCGTCGCCTAGCCCGAGCGCCTCGCTTCATGTCCAGGCGCCTCGCTTCAAAGAGGCGCCGCTTGGGCGCTCGCCCAAGCCCAGGCACCGTGTGCTTCGGGCGAGCGCCTGGGTTAAACCAGGCGACCGAACCAGAATTTTAGGTTTGGTTGGTCTTCGGTGCTTTAGCTGGTTCAATCGAACCAACTAAATCACCGATATCAAGCTTCCTCTCGTGATTTCCCTGACTTCCCTAACCTTAACACTCGCGATTTTGTCGTTGAGATTTCTTCTCCCCTATCGCGGCTCTCTGCTACCGTTGCTACTGTCGCTGCTCGCCGCTATTGTCGCTACTCGCCGCTGCCACAATCACTGCTCGTCGCTGCTATCGTCGCTCGTCGCTGTTATCGCCGCTCCCGTTGTCACTCGTCGATCTCGCTGGCGCTCGCAGCTCCCACTCCCACTCCCACTGTCGCCGTCGCTCGCCGCTCCCGCTGTCGCCGTCGCTCGCCGCTCCCACTCCCGCTCCAGCTACGGCTGTTGCCTGCTACCGCTGTTGTTGCCTCAACAGCCTCAGTCTTCTCACACTCTTCTCACTATACTATTAACAGTATATTAACAGTATATTGCTAACTGTATACTAATAATAGTTTTTTTATTTATTAGATTAATAATATATTATTTTGATTTTAATACTATTAATTTTTATTTATTTAATTGTATATTTTTTATTTAAAAATAAAAACTATACTATGATAATTTATTTATTTATTATGATTTTGTGCCCAATTTTCTTAATTTAATAGCATATTTTTTATTTAAATAATTATATTTATTAATTATATTATATATTTTTATATTTTAGCGTCTCGCTTCGCTTGGACGAGCGCCTGGGTAAGCGCATAGCGCCTTAGGTATTTTTGGACCTTGGCGCCTTTTGGCTCCTAGCGCTTTTTAAATCACTGATTCATATAATAACTTTTTGCCTTACTTTGTGACATGGTTTCAAACATCATGGAGTGTCAACCATATTTGATTTGTTACTGGTGTGCTGACTTACTTAAGGTCTCAAGTAACCTTTTTGGCTTTTACTATTTTGTATATTGGTGTATCAAGGAATATTTGGTGCAGTGACCAGTATGGGTATCAAAGCTTTGTGATTAATGCTGCTTGCTTGAAGAGTTCTTATCATAAACTTCCCTTCTTCATGATGATCTATTGTATGCTAGAACTCATGGTATAGAGCTCACTGACCATCGTACTATTTCTTTCTTTTGCAGTCTGTTGAACTTGAAAGTCTGGCCTTTTATTTTGATTCAGATGTTATTCCATGGTCTATTGACAAGCCATGGGAGGATTTACTTCCTTCAGAGTGGAGTAAGGTATATTTTGACAATACCACTTAAACTACTGAACAATGCACTGAGTCATTTATTCTATGTGCTTTAGATCTTTGAACTTGAGAGAGAGAATATGAAAGAGCACAATTATATGTTAGAACCAGTAACAGGGAATGCAAAATACTCTAAGCTACGACTAGATGAATCCAGAAGTACAGGGCAAGCGCTACAAAAAGCAGTCGTCAATTTGGATAGTGTTACATTATCTTTATCAAAGGTATATATATTCATGCTCTCTTGGTTTTGGAACAAATACCCTATTAACGTTGAGTAAGTTCTGGCATTATGAATGTAGGATGGGTACAGGGACATTTTGAAGATGGCTGAAAATTTTGCTGCCTTTAACCAGCGTTTGAGATATGCTCATTATCGTCCATCTGTATCGGTCAAATCAGATCCTATATCTTGGTGGAAGTATGCTTACAAAGTGGTAACGGATGAGACAAAGAAGGCAAGGTAAAAAATTAACTTCGATCATGTTATGTTTCTCTCTCTTTCTGACAGGAGATTTGGGTGATTAAACGAGATATTCCTAGTCCTTTGGTAGAAATTGTATGAGTTGAGTAAATCTATATCCATGGATTGTTATCTCCGTACTGCCACATGCCAATCTAGAACCAGCATTCTCTGGTCACATGAGTGCCACATGACTCATTGGCTAAACAAGTGAAGGATCTACACAGTGCGCATGAAGAATAATAATTATGTATACCCTTCCTTGCAGCATGTTTGCTGTCCACCCTTAATTTGAGATGCATGCAATCACCAGTTTGATGCCATTAAATCCATGTGGAGCCTTTTGGACTTCTGTCCTAGAGGAGCCAAATCTTAAAATAGCACTACAGAAAATAAAAAGATAGCTAAAAT
Organism: Musa acuminata AAA Group; assembly: GCF_036884655.1. Taxonomy (NCBI): domain Eukaryota; kingdom Viridiplantae; phylum Streptophyta; class Magnoliopsida; order Zingiberales; family Musaceae; genus Musa; species Musa acuminata. The sequence goes on along the minus strand of NC_088334.1, from coordinate 13,612,257 downwards.
AAAGATAGGTTATCAGTACACAGAGCAACGTAAATCGGATGGTATGCCTGATTGCCTGTGCCAAACCTGTTCTGCCCTGTCGGACAGAATCTTTGCTAGGCAATCTCTTTATTATTTTTCTTTTTTTCAGTTTTTTAAAGTGTTTCTTGAAACTTAGTAAGTATGACTGTATTAGTGTTATATGATACTGATCCGAGCTTGACCAATACAAGTACATAAAATTATGAACCTTGATTAAAGGAATGTAACATCTTCACTTGAACTTTAAATTGGTAATGGTATCTTAATGTGCCTCTATGACAATTTATGAAATGAATTCTTGAGCAGAAACTAAGGTGAAATTTGAGTTTACCTTATTTCTATTGGATTATATATATATATATATATATATATATATATATATATATATATATATATATATATATATATATATATATATATATATATATATATATATATATATATATATATATATATATATATAATGTGCTGGAATTTAACTTCAAAAAATATATGGTAATATTGCAGTGACATCAGGTAGGAACTTGGTTCTGTATCAGCATAATATTATAGGAAACTACTGATTTTTGACTTCTAGATCTTTAATATGTTACCTTTTGTGATGATATACTGTGTATCAGCATAATATTATACTTTGGCTGCAAATCTAACAAAATTCTATTTATAGATCATGAAGTTTGGTTATTCTTTGACCCAGTATTTTGCAAATTACTTTTTCTGACAATCCGTTATGTTTTTCCTGTATCTGCTGATACACTTGGAGCATGTTTTTGCAGTGGAAAATTTTCATGGGAGCATGTTTTGAAATATGCAAAGCTACGTAAGAGATACATCTCTCTTTATGCTTCGCTTTTGAAATCTGATCTAAGCCATATGGTAGCGGATGACAACAAGGAAATTGAGGAACTAGATCGTGAGCTTGATATTGATGTAATTCTTCAGTGGAGGTATCGTGTGGTTTCATGTGTTAATTATGGTAATACTTTAGTAGCTATTAAAGTGTTTAAATGGTTATTCACTTATCTTTAAGGCCAATTTCTAGCATAAAAGCATAATAAAGAGGATATTTTGATTCTATTTCTGTTGGAGTGGATACTTTCAGATCATATCGAGTTATCAACCATTCATGAGAGCATGAGATGCATTTTCTTTTTGCATGTTAGAGTGGCATCATTGTTTTAGTCCTAAATGTTTGCTTTTGCTTTGATATTTTTTGTTCACATTATTCTTCAGATTCAGAGAAGCTTATGCATATATTTTAATTGATGGTGTATGGAACTCTACTTGGCTTCTAGAACTTTTATCTCTCATGTTGTCCTATGCCTCTCTTTTCATATAGGATGTTGGCACACAAGTTTGTGGAGCAGATGGCAGAATCAGATCTCTCACTTAATAAAGAGAAAGCTAAGCGGTCATGGTGGTCGTTTGGATGGTTGTCAACTTTTACATTTTTTTTGGATCAACTGAATCACTACTACTTGTATAGTAAGAAATATAACTTATTTTTCCAGGACTGGTTCTACCAAGGATGACAGTGAACATAGAGGCTTCACTGAGGAAGACTGGGAGCAACTAAATAAACTTATTGGCTATAAGGAAGGTTCTAATGATTACCAATTGGCTGCAGAGGAGAAAGATTTCATTCATCTTTATTTGGAAATCCACATGAAGCACAATGCTTCAAAGCTTGTTGCTGATGACCAAAAGTGTCTCGCGGAGGTATCTTGTGAAGGGATAGATTGTAACATAAAAACTTATCCAGAAGCAAAAGTTTTTGACCTTAAATTAGGCTCCTACAAGCTCTCATCACCTTACGGTCTCCTTGCTGAGGTCTGAATTGCCCAAGCATGCTTCCAGATAGCTGTCATTCTGGTTATTTTCACCAGTAGAAATTAAATCTGATTTTGTTCGTCTGTTGATAATCTTGTACAGAGTGCTACTGCTGCTGATTCATTAGTTGGCGTCTTTTCATACAAGCCTTTTGATGTTCAAGTAGACTGGAGCTTTGTTGCTAAATCTTCTCCTTGTTATATAACGGTATGTTATTCACTAGTTAATGTTTGTATTCTAGATTGTCTGATTGGCATTGCTCATTATATCTATTTTGTTAATAGTATATAAAGGAATCTGTCGACCAAGTTGTTGCATTCTTCAAGAGCAGTTCGTCTATTAGTCAGACCCTAGCTTTGGAGACTGCAGCTGCTGTGCAGGTGCTATTGTCTTATCATCAAAAAGTTTATCATTAATTTTCAGAACCTTTATGTTGACTGGGACCCTTTTCTATTTCACAAAGATGACAATTGATGGAGTCAAGCGCACTGCTCAAGAACAGATGTCACGGGTATTAAAGGAGCAGTCGAGGTTTGTTTATGTTTCAACTGTCAAGCAAACGATAAGATTTTTTTTCGTAGGTTTGACCAACAGATTGATAATCAAGAGTTTGATGATTGATTGCAGCTTGATGATTGTCAATTTAAGGATATGCTATCTGTAATACATTTTTTATTGGAAAATTATGTGCAGTTGATATGTCATGAAAATGTTTTTTAGATTCTCTTGCTTATATATCCATTGATGATATTGTCTTGATCCAATCTAATTTGGTGGTAACCGGGTAATAGAGAATTGTTTTGCTGAGTTTTTCATTTATGACATTTTAGTTTTGCTTATATTCTTGTAGGTTTTTGCTGGATCTGGATATCGCTGCTCCTAAAGTTACCATTCCCACCAAATTCTATCCAGATGATTTACATGCAACTCAACTTCTACTTGATTTGGGAAATTTGACGCTCACCACAGATGTAAACTAGGAAATTCTAATTTTTATAAGGCAATTTAGGAAACTTTGATGTTAAATTACTTATATATTTTTTCATTACCCTGACAAACAGGATTACTGGGAGTGTGATACTTCAGAAGAAAAGGATTTATACTTGCAGTTCAATTTGGTGCTAAGTGATGTATCTGCATTCTTAGTTGATGGTGATTATCATTGGAGCAAAACTTCTCTTGTTGTAGCTGCTGGTCAAACTAAGAATGATAGTTTCTTGCAAGTTATTGAGAAGTGTGGAATTGTCGTAAACTTTCAGCAGGTTTTCATCAATAGGTGCTTTATTTCAAAATTGAAAAAAAAGATCATTCTTGATTTTTTTTTAATTCTTACCTCTCCCATATAGATTAAACTGGAAAATCCCTCCTATCCATCGACAAGACTTGCCGTGCGCTTGCCTTCATTGGGGTTTCATTTTTCTCCTGCTCGGTACCACCGCCTAATGCAAGTTATGAAGATCTTTCAGGAGGATAGTATGGAAGTGGATGTTCAACCATGGACTCAGGCTGATTTTGAAGGATGGTTGTCTCTTTTAACATGGAAGGTTCTTGTTCTCTTTGGAATGCTTTTTTTTGCATACCATGGATGTTACCATCAGCTTTATTTTAATATTGAAAAGTTATTAGGTTGACTGATGATTAATTAATGGCAACAAGGAATTTGTATGGTACTAGGTTGTCATGTTCATTTGTGTACCTATATAGTTTTTGATAGTTTGTCCTACTATTGGGGCATGTTCTAGTGACATAAATTTTACTTTAAAAGATTACTTATTCAAAGGTATACCTTCTATCATACAGATTATATTGTCATGTGCTACTTATCACAAGTTTTTAAAAGAAAGAAGGAAATATTAATTATTTGATCATGTTAAATAGACTTACAAGATGATTTTTGTATGTCCAAAATCAAGGTTCGTCATACCACGTCATATCGCTTGGTACTGGTGGTACATATCGATCCGACGGGATCGATATGAGTGGTACATATTGGTATGTCGATACGCTCCACCATACAATGTGTTGGTGTACCATACCAACGACCGATCAGTACATTGGTACGGACTGATAACACGAACCATGTCCCAAATATAACTTTTAAGTGCACAACCTTGGGATTGTGACACTTTTAGTTTTCTTTGAAGAAAGTTGACTGGCTTCTTTATCGTATGAATAAATTTTGTTTGAAACCTTTATTTTGCAATATTAGATTCAAATATTGCACTTTTGATTATTACACATACCCTTGAATTTTCTGATACAGTTACTTCCTAACTTGTGTGATATACTATTGTCAGCTTAAAAGGGAACATGCTTATAGTTGTTTTAATGGTTAGGCATTAGCCATTCAATTAAAAAGAAAGAGCTGGCTCTCATGTTCAAACAGAAACCTTCTTCTCCTTGCTTCCTCCTTTTTCACAAGGTTCCAAGCACCCTCTTTTCCACTTTTCCTCCTCAATCAATCACCATCTCTTTTCTCTCTACTTCCCATTATGATGTTGAGTCAATTATTTCACATTAATGTGCATCTTTTTTGTTCAATCGTCACAGTGTAGACAAAGGACTTTTTTGTTCTTTTCTATCAAGTTCTATTGAATCTTGGTCAAGATTGGCTCTTGGACCTAAGATCAAGATTAGCTTAACCTACTGGATTAGATTAACAGATAGGAAAATGAAGAAACAAAAGGGTCATATATGTACTTATACGATTTATTTATATAAAACAATTTTGTTTGAGTGAGAATATTATAAAATTTATATATTAGAATGTAATAAATGGTTCCTATAGGTAAATGGTTATGACAAGAATTACTATATTTTAATTAGGATTACAATTGAAGAGGATCTTGACCCAACAGCGAGATTTGCAATTTCGGGTTGACCCAGCAGCGAGATTTGCAATTTTGGGTACTGGACCCATACTGGTTTGGCCCATTCTGACGTACTGTGTTAATTTGTTGGAATGTACCATGATATTGTTGGGGGAAGGAGAGGAGGGGAGGAAGGAAGAAGAAAGAACAAGAGGAAGAAGGAAGAAGAGAAAGAGGGAAAGAGGAAGAGACGGAGGAGGCAGTGGAGGAGGAGGTGTACCGGAGTGGGTGATGCGCGTGTGAGCAGCAACGGGTGAAGACAACTAGCTACTCCTTGCTATGACTCATGTCATGAGTCAAGCCCTAGCATGGGGTTAGAAGGAAAAAGATGTTTTACATATATATATATAGATCTGATTGTTCAGTTTGGGCTGCTTTAAATATCAATCAATGTTTGAACCGGTCAAAACTGACATGACCATACGACAGGAAATCGACAATTGATTTCTTGTTTCCAAAGCTGGAGTGAGGAGTCATGTTGTGAGCCAAGCTCTAGTACAGACTTAGAGGAAAAGAGTTTGATATATATAGTGAACACAACCAAGGATTGAAATTTCGTACTGTACCGGAGTTTCAAGCTTCGCTCGGTACGGTACAGTATTGTGTACCGAGCGGTATACCAGGGTGTACCGAGCGGTACACCTAAAATTTAGGCGTAAAATCCTTCGAAAATACTTGAAAAAAAAAAGTTAGGATAGAGTTTTTAAGTTAGAAATAAAAATAGTAATAGTATAAGTTTAGTAGAATCAATGTAAATTTGGTAAGAATAGTATCACATATCTTTTTCGGACGTTGAGGAATAGCCTTGTGTAAGGTTTGTATTTCGGTTTGTTACGGATTGCTCTTTTGTAAATATTGAAATATTTACAGAAAAATTATTTGAATTATTAATTCACAAATCGTTGGTTTGTAGAGTTTAGGAGAGAGTAAATGTGAGAAAAAATGAGTTTGAGGTAGTTTAAGAGTGTGTGAGATGAAATGAAGTGAAATAGGGGAGAAGATAAGTTTAAAAACCCATGAGAAAGAGCTCCAACGGTCATTTTTACTGTTGGAGTACTATTACAGATCGGTAACGGTCGAAATCGACTGTTATCGAGCCGTGCCGAGCGGTAACGATTGAAATCGACCGTTACCGAGCTGTGCCGGGCGGTAACGATCGAAATTTCGATCGTTACTGTCCGATACGAGGCAATATTGAGCATTCTACTAAGTAGCGGGCGGTCTGTGTACCGGTATGTTGTCGGACCGATGGGTACCGCCCGTACCGGACGGTATTATTTGAAATTAAAACCTTGAACATAATAGTTTGAGGAGTTGCTTTGTGAGCAGAGCCCTAGCACGAGCACTAGAACAAAATATGTTATATATACAGTGAACCAAATCAAACCATTTAATTTGGGCTGCTCCACGTGCAGGTTGACGGTCGAACTGATAAAAATGAACCAAACCGTACCAACAGGTCGGTTTTGCAATCCCTGCCCAACACTACTTTTTTCTCCAACCACTCTGTTCCGTCTTTCTCGCTCTCTCCGTGATCTTAGATTTCTGGTGAGCTGTGATGAGGGTGGACTTACAACGAGGTAAGTTCCTTGTCTCCTGCTGCCTCCTGTTTTCTATTCTCTATTTCTTCTTCTATTTCTTTCTTCTCGGATGACCTTTTCTAGAGTGCCAACAGTGGCGGACAGGTTTCTGTTCTCATCCGATCATCTTCATCTTCTGTTTGATGGAACCATCAAAATCACTCGGAATCTGTGAATTTTGTCCTGGGTTGACTTATTTGACAGATTCCTGAGTTTGGTCAATTTCTTGTACAAATCATTCTATTTTATGAACTTGATATTAATACTTGATAATATTTGTTTTTGAAAAAGGTCTAGATTTTGGTGTTAGCCAGGAACTAATTTAGTTCATGCTCGGTTCATCTTTGCATCTGGCATTAATTGTGCATCTTACCTCGTGTGAAATGAGCTGATTGTATAAACCATTAGTAAGAATATATTCAGATACTGTTTCTTTCCAACCAGTTATTTTATCATTTACTTGATGCTTCTTGATAGGGTGTGGGGAACAGAGAAGCTACATGGCAGCGCAAGTACTTCTGTCTAGTTGGTCCATTTCTTTACATATTGGAGAATCCTACATCAAAAACATATAAACAATATCTCAGGTAGTGCATACTTCATATTATTTTAATTTTTTAGTAATGTCAAAATCTGGAAATTCTTTAAAAATTTTGTACTTATTCTTGATCTTTTTGCCAGCTAATAAAAGGTTGAAGTAATGCAAGAAGTTCCAGAACAAATTGATTCACCATGTATGAATGAAATGGATAACAAGATTAAGTGGAATAGATGAAGTTGAAATAATCTACCTAGTGAGATTGTTGCTTGATATTTTTGTTCAAAGCTTTGTCTGATCAATGTAGCCATTAAAATTAATTTTCTAAGTTAAGAAATTTTAATTTGGATTTGCTTTTGTTTCTTTTCTTTCGCTAAGGAAAGCTAGATTTTTTTATTTCTATAATTTACATGTGTCCCATGCATGAGATTCTTGCCTATGTAGGGTCTAGGCAGGGTCAATATATACAACTTTACCTCTGCATAGAGAGATGCTACTTTCCGTTATTCAATATTTGAACAATGTGACCATATTACTAGGACCTGCCCTTAATTTATCTAGTTTACAGTGGTGCATGCTATCATGTCCCAGGGTTTTAAGTATAGATGGAAATTGTAGTGCAATTGGAATAAAGGTTTTAAGTATTTTCTCCTATTCACCAATGGTTGGTATTATACATGCCATCACACAACAAATAAGCTGCTGTGAGAACATAGGGTTTGCCAGTGGAAGTTAAAATGAAAGAAGGTGAAGGAGAAATGGAATGGAGAGGAAAATATAAAGACAACAAAAGGGTAGGGCATGAGCTCACCTAGGCCTTTGTTTTGATGAAATATTCGTCTCCCTTGTCTCCTCTCGTCCTTCATTAGATCAACTTTCCGTTTACACTGTGCCTTCCCAAACCCTAACCACTATCTCTATTCTAATGAGTCATATCCTCCAGCTATTTTGTCTTGTAGCTGATGCATCTCAAAGACATACCACCTTTTCAAAGCTTTGAAGGGAAATGGAACAATGGGTTCAAATAATCCCTAAACCCTTTCAAATATTGGTGGTAGTTTGTTCTATTTTGTTCTGTATTCACACTGGTTAGTCCCAAACTAGACATCTTGGTGATGTAAACTAAACATCTTGGTGATGTATGCACTTTAGCTGGTTTCAATCGAGACCTCCATGAGCCAGCACTGACTTTGAGCTGGAATATGGATCATCATTGGTTGATACCTCCAATGCTGGTTGGCTTATTCTATTTGATATGCCAGCTGTGTCCATATAAGATATAGTGGTATGTTGACAACTTAAGGAAAACTTTAAACAGTGAGAAACTATAATCCACTTGAAGCCAAGGTTAGATTCCAGTAATCAAGCGAAGGAGGGATAGATCTGATGAGATCTGCTTATTATTGAAGCAGAAAAAGAAAGAAAATGCTACTTTTCGCATTGTTGGAAAAAAAACTTTTTCCTGGTGATGTACACTCGCAATTGCTTTCTCGCAGCTGGGTGGTTGGTGACAGCCATTTGGTCTTGACCAGAATGAGTCATGTTGGTCGTGGGGCTTTGTTCAATGAGTGAAAACAATTGCAATTATCTACAGTCACACTTGTTTGTACATGAATGAACCATCTCAATTAAATAGTTACAGATGGTTGAGGCTAATTCTATTTAGTTACAACTAGGGTTTGACTTATCGTTCGTATTGGGTGTGCCAGTCGACCGATGGCATGACATGTGCCTCTCTGTATGGGTGTGTCGAGTGTCGGTACGACGGGGTGTGTCGACGACATACAAAGATAGGATTTGAATTGTTAGATTATAAGTGAAACTTTAAGATTCAAATGAATCAAGTAATAAATGGATGGATCGATGGATATACTTGTTCTACCATCAAAATGAATAACGAGACTCCATGGGTGGTGGATGAGAGTCCTTGATCCTATGTATTTGTTTACTAATATAGTATATTTGTTGGATCCAATCCTGAAATTGCTCCCATGACATGTCATACTGATACATCGTATACCATTAGTGCATCAATGTGATGATGGTTTATTGGTTTTAACTTGAATGTCGTGAATCACACATGTCTAAGGGAAGCAAGTATGATTGTGATATATATTGGTGCGGAGGTTGGAGAACGCTAGAACTTCTACGTTTGTCACTGATTTGTTACTCTATATCATAAGACCAACAAGCCTCGGAAAAGAATGACCAACTATCACCATACTGTTATTGGTTGTAACTAATAGACATTAAATACATAGATGACATAATGTGTGTCTAATTTCGATGAAATCAATATTAAACCCACTAATCACAATATTAAAAACCTTAATTACTACCTAATTAGTCCACTTTTACCACTATAAACCAAGGATTGAAATATCATACCGTACCGGAGTTTTGACATTCGCTCGGTATGGTACGATACTATATACCGAGCTATCACGGACAAAATTGTAAATGGGGTGTTTGACGTAATGCTTATGTATGTCTATGTCTTTTGGTTTGTTCATGCTTTGCACAACATGTAAAGGGCTGGCAGTAGGCTTAGCAGCCCTATTTTGTTTCGGTCTGTAGTGGATCATTTTGGACCCTTTGTTGTGAAATCGTTCAGAGCTTGTAAAGTTTGTTTGTAATTTGCATTAGCTATGAAGTGTTTTCCGAAATGATTGCTTGTGGATCCCGAGTGAGACGCTTTCTCTAACCCGTTTTATCTTTTGTTGGTCCTAAGGGACCATAGGAGGTTTCGGGGAGGTTGACCTTTGCGGACGGATACGCAAGGGTGCCGCACGACTTAGGCAAAACCAGCTAAGTCCGTGACAGATGGTATTAGAGCGGGACAAGCACTCATAGAAACACTTGGCATGCAAACGTGTGGGACTTAGTAGGGCTGTGTTTAGGGTAGCCAGCACGCGTGACCGTTTGGGGGAAAGCGGGCATGGAGATGTAGGGAAAAGGAGTCGCTCAGAGGAGCGGGCATTTGAGATTAGCATTCAAAGGAATGACCAACCCTTCACGCAAGAGGCACCACAAGGACAAGCAAGCTTGGAAGAATGCGTAGTGCACAAAAGTTGGGATGGCTGAGTTCGAGCCACAGCTCGATGTTGACAACCATATATGATGGTGCTCAAGGCAAGCGAGGCGCTTGGTAAAGGATGAGACCATGCAAGGTGGAATGGGTTGCTCAGCGACCGAAAGAGTTATACAAAGCTTACAGAGGTGAGGGGAATTGCTAACTTGAATAATTTGGTATTTATGCAAGGGGTTGTATGCGAACGATGAAATGTTTGTGGCTATCCCAAGGCGACCGAAACTCGGCGCCATGGAGCATTGAAACTTTTTCTTCGGCATGAGAAGGATACGTCCGTGGGAGGCTGAAGTGTGCAGCGAGTTCAACATGTTGTTAGGCCTTGATTGTATTGACGCGGAGTCGCAATCTAACAAGTGCGTTTGCGGGAGGCAGAACAATGCACAGTTTGTTCAGCAAGGCGGAGTAGTTCAAGGGGATGGTGGTCTCCGAAACTTTCAAAGAGAAGGAAGCAAAGAGAGAAGTTGCTCCAACGGGACAGATATCTAGAAGGGATAAGTCCCGACTCTCTAGAGGGAGAATTATGTGCAACGAATCGTACATGTTGAGGAGGAGTACCTCAAAACAACTCTATAAACACAAAGCTCAACAGACTGAGCGATCGGCGAGGAGTCGTCGTATGATCTCGCTTGAGATAATGCGTTGGGGGAATGCATTACGAGATCAAGTGGGGGAGCAACCCAAGGCAACACAAATGAAGGCGCACTTGGAGTTGATATAGAGATCAGACTCAATGGAGGCCTGACCTGTGGAATGGTGGGCGCGAGGGCCACCATCAACTCGATGCAAAATGAGGAGCAGAGCAACTTGGGTGTAACTTGGCGAAGTACCTAAGCTGCATGAAAGGAGCTGACATAGAAGATGGAACATGGAGCGGAGGCATAGAGCTTTCCTTGGATAGAGGTCAAGGACATGAACTCTTGTAGAGGTAAGAGCGGGATCATGTCGTTCTATGGGTCCTTCATTCCGATGGAGTGGACTCAGCTTGCATGGTGCCAAAGACAAAGGGAGCTTTTGGGCATATGCACCTTATCTCGGAGAAGCATTTGATGGAGGAACTAAGGCGACTCAACTTGCGGAGGCAAAGTTGGATTCCACGGGGCAAGAAGACGCGGAGGCGGGTACTCTTGAAGAATATGCCATAGTACTGCCATTCAAGTTGCAATGAAGGAAGCCGTGCGCCGCGGAGATTGTGCTAGTAGGGGCAGAGGCCTAGGATCTAGACAATGTTGCACTAATTTCAGCGAAGTCGGTGGACTTCGAGAGCTACTAGGCGACAGACTATCCTAGAGCGGTGCTTCGCCTAGGTGTGACCCGAGAGCAGGTGGACGAAGGTTGATTGCCAAAGGAGCGGACACAATCGAAGGTGGAAGAGGCCCTGCGATGTGTTTGCAGAGGATCATAAACCGAGTTCATCCTACAAGGATCATAATGCAATGGAGATATCACTAGGAGGTGACATGGTGCAGCGGATCGTGGTGGAACAGTTCGTGGCAATGTGATACGCATGAATATTGTCCTATGAGGGACTATATCATACGGAGGTATGATCGAGAGCTACTGGGAGCTCCACTTCGGTGAACAACACGACAACAAGAAGGGCTACAGATTCAAGGAGTGAAGGCTGTGGTACCGCAGAGGTGGGTCTTCCGTGCGTGCATCAAATTTTGCATCGGATGAAAACTTTGGTCTTCAGTATATGGGGGCTGTGTACTACCGAGGGAACAGTTCAAATGCAAGTACCAGTGAGTCCCATGAGAGGGACTTGATCATACAGAGGTATGATCGGAGCGGTTGGAGAGTTGGACTGCTCTAGAGTTTATATTCACTTAAGGGAGCATGATAAGTCAAACGACAAGGTCGAGTAAACGAACGTTGCTACCAAGGAAGCTAAGGAGAACATAATCGGTGTGAACCTTGCAACGTGATGGTAGAGTCCATGCATGGGAGTTGCAGTCTGTTTTTCCATCGACCAAGGGGAACTGCTTGGAGAACACAGAGGTGTTGAAGTAGAGGGTTGAAAGGGGCGAGGAAGCGACGATGAGTCCAGAGGGACTTAACTACCCAAAAATCAAGCATCGGTTAGAATAAAGGTGGACTCGAAGGAGTGCCACAGTGCCGTAGAGGCAGATCTACCGATCGTGAAGAAAGGGATGCAGATGTGAGGTGACAGATAGTAGGGCCATAGGCATGGCAGCGCCATGGTACCGTAGAGGCGAGACTTCCGTGAAGTCATCGATCCCTTGCTCTTATGGAGGGAGAGCGCTTGGTCGTGAAAGGGGCCGAGAAGGTGGAGCATACGGAGGTAAACTCCAAGTACCAAGATAAGGCTGAAGGGCAAAGGCCAATGAACATCGTAAGATCGGTGTCATTCGGGTCGTGCAAGAGCAACCAAGGAACGAAGCAGGCAGTACGCGGTACTGTACCTTTGCTACTCTGTGGAGTCGGTAGCAGGGTTGATGGAGAAGACGATACAATCCAAAAGGCGACCAAAACTATTAAAGACTTAGTCCAAGTTGGGGTGAAAACTTCCTGCATTCCAGAAGTTCGATGGCATTGAGAAGGTGAATCACAGTAGCTAACTTAACTCAAGGAGTGTAAACACTTCGAGCGCTTCAGAAGTGTGCGCAAAGAGTAGGCGAAGGCTAGTAACCAGCTCCATGCATGGAGTACAACCCTCGAGGAGGCGAGCGAAGTCAAATAACCTTTGCCTTCTCAACTTTGAAGAGAATGGGCGAAACCGAGTACCCCAATTCTCTTATCTATATAGCAGAGGAGCTCTGCACATGTTCAAAGACCCTTCGAAGAAATCAAATGGAAGACAATAGTTGTCAAATCATCACCAATAGTGATCAGTGCTACTGAGTAGATTATTCGCTTCATTTCCCAACAGAATACTAATCGAAAGCGGAAGTGATGCAAATATACTTGGAAGTGACAACTAAGTGAAAAAAGAGTCGATGGGCAAATTTTGTAGAGGAAGGATAAAAAAACTTTAAAAGTTTGCGAGGTGATGCTTGATAAAGCAACAACAAGCATCCACCCAGTTCAAGCAGCATGAGGCATTTGAGAGACTGATGCATAGTAAGGATGGTCTTTTCCTTCATCTGAAGGATCCGTAGGAACCAACATGGATCAACACAACTTAGCCAACCCCACACAAGAGTCAGAGTCATTGGCGAGTTGAAACAGCATGGCGGATCAAAAGTTCGACTACTCAACAACAACAGCGGAGAGCAGTTGAGAGCCAAGAGACACATTGTAGCTGGAGCAGAAGATTGAAGACTTAGCAAAGGCGAGGAGTTACAGTGTCAGCAAAGGCTTCGATGAGGACGTCGAAGGAATAAGGGGGGGAGAATGTCGCGGACAAAATTGTAAATGAGATAATCGACGTAATGCTTATGTATGTCCGTGTCTTTTGGTTTGTTCATGCTTTCCATAGCATGTAAAGGGCTGGCAGTAGGCTTAGCAGCCCTATTTTCTTTCGATCTGTAGTGGACCATTTTAGACCCTTTGTTGTACAACCGTTCAGAGCTTGTAAAGTATGTTTGTAATTTGCATTGGCTATGAAATATTTTCTGAAATGATTGCTTGTGGATCCCGAGTGAGGCGCTTTCTCTAACTCGGTTTCTTTTTTGTAGGTCCTAACGGACTATAGGAGGTTTCGGGGAGGCTGACCATTGCGGACGGACACGTAAGGGTGCCGCACGACTTAGGCATAACCAGCTAAGTCCGTGAAAGAGCGGTATAACATTCGGTATACTGCTTAGTATATATATATATATATATATATATATATATATATATATATATATATATATATATATATATATATATATATATATATATAATTCGGCGATGTGGGCGACGTCGCCTCGTTTATATATATATATATATATAAATTAATAAATATATATTTATATATAAAAGACTATATATATATTTATATATAAATATTTTTATAAAAGGCGACGTCGCGTCGCCTCGACGACGTCGCCGGAAAAGGTGACATCGCATCGCCTCGACGATGTCGCCTTTTCCATCTCCCATGTGGGGGCGACATTGCCTTTTATAAAAATATTTATAAATAAATAAATAAATAAATAAATAAATATGTATATATATATTATATTATATTATATATATATATATATATATATCGTCTGGTAACGGGCGGTCCGTGTACCGGTCAGCTGACGGATCGGTACGTACCACCCAGTACAGGTGGTATTATTCGAAACTGTATACCTTGCTATAAACATATCAAATAACCTAATAGACATTAACCACATGAAATAGGACTAATCATGTCATAAATTAACAAAGATCTAGAAAGGGATCACTACTTGATTAGAGTGATCTTCCACTAATTGTAGTGTTAAACCTCTCAAATGAGTCTCCTAAATTTGATCCAATCCACAAATCGTAATTTATTTTAGTTGAAGAGGGTGAAAATGTGAGTATGAGAGAGAGATGTGAGAATGAGTTAGAGAGAGTTGAAGAGTGTGAGAGTGAGAGAGATTGAAAGAGGGGCAAGGAAAGGGTTTAAAAGCCCTTTTAAATGGTTCCAGTGGTCAAATTGACCATTGGAATAAATCAAATCATAGTCATCCATTGAAAATGGTCAAAATCTGATCGTTACCGATCGTGTCGCTCGGTACAACCTCGTATCATCCGGTATGGGGTACCTAACTATAAATCGCCCAACACAGGGCCGTCCATGTTTTAGTCACGTATCGGATCAATACATACTGCCCAAACCGTACCTTATTAGGTGGCACAACAAAGCCTAGTTAGAACGAAATTAGAATATACTAGCTTAATTTTGTTGGTTCATTATGCACATCTCATTTGGTATTCTGATGGGATGAGATGCATCGTGTGGTATGGGTGAGACATTCTGAAGCTTCAATCCTTGATACATACTACATAATATACCTGTGAATAAGGGTGAGACATTCTGAAGCTTAACTTTACATTATGCACCATGATGCTCATGAGTGGATTATCTAGTGTTCATGAGTATAATTTATCTGATGAACAAGTATGGAATTATGGTCCATATGCTTATGTTTTTAAAAACGCATGGCACAATAGGTTAGGCCTATCAAAGGTCTGAAATTTAGTAATATTTAGCAAATTGGTTTTGTTCAAGCAAATTTATCAAAGTGATCTTATTTCTTTTACATATATTTGGGGAGGGGATTTTGTTCTTGTTTATGTATAATAGATTAGAAAGGTAAATATGTTTGAGGTTAATATATATTTGAGCCAAATTAAAGTCAAGTTGGTATGAAAAAGAGTTTGTTAGGTGATAAAGTTGAATAGAAAAACATAAGCCAGGCTTTTTAACCATTTCCTTCAGACTTATCTAGTTAGGACTGATGATGTTATCTATAGATAAGATAGTATTGTTGTCTGAGAAAGGCTATTCATCATTTGATTTTATGAACTAAAGTTATTTATCTGGGACTGACCTTTGGTGTCTCCTGTTCTATACCTTCTCCTTTTTATTTTCTTTGTTGTTTCTCTTTTTCCTCCTCTATTGGACAGCAGATCAGATTGTATTTTTCTGTATTCTTTAATGTAATTCAAGAGCGGCTACCTCTCTGTCAGCAGCTGCATCTCTTGCAACATTCAATTTGACAGTCTCCAGCAATCCAGATCATGTCTGCCTTCTGTTTCTTGGGTGTTACCTGGAATAGGCACCACGTTCCATGACATGGTACATGCAATTCCATCCCATGCCAGAAGGCTCCTGTATGGTGTACATAAATCTTGTTATTTCAATAAAAGGCTAGGAGATCAATGATTGCACACTTAACAATCTCAACTCTTTCTGATTTGTAGTAAAATAAAATTGTTAATTTGTGCACAATGATGTTACAGCTTATTAGACTTTGCCAATAGTTTTTTTATGGATATTTTGGCCACTCTGACTGGCACACTTTATATATCATACCTTGTGAATGGGAACATATTATTCTGACAGGAAAGCATCATGGCTCAGTGCCCTGCAACCTAAATTTACAAGGCAGACCAAGTCTTCAGATATTGGTCCAACATCTATTTTGAGAGCCCATCGAATCAGTATCGTACCATCATTGTTGTGTGTATACCACCTAGTACTGCCCGATATTAGTAGAACACAATAGGAAAAAAAGAGAACTTGCATGTTAGAAGCATCTTCTTCCTCTCGTTTTCCATGTAAGACAGATGCACCAAGGGAGATAAAATTTCCTCTTCTTATCTTCTTGTTTTCGTACTCTGTCTTTTTCTTTTTCTTTCTCTTTTCTACTTGCATGAAAGCACCACTATTCTGCCCAAGGGTTTTTTTAGCCCTAATGGGATAAACTGTGAGCAGTCTGGGTCTTTTATGGTCAGGTTCGATTGGCCCAACTTAAAGCCTAAAAAAGAAAAGGGTCTGGACATGGTATGACATTTGTGCCAGTCTGGATCTGGTCTCTTACTGGATCTTGGTTGGACCGAAAACCATGGTATTCAGATCCTTCAGGCAGACCTTGTTTGAATTTCTTTTATTTAGCTGTATTGTCTTGGTTTGCTTTAGGAACCCCACACATCTGATCTCTGAAAATGCACATTTGTGTGAGTTTCATTAAGTATTTTTTTCCTTTAAGAAAAAAAAATGCTTGGTTCTGGAAGGTTAATATTTCTGTTGCTTTACCTTGGTTGACTTTCTTTCTCCAAGTGTCATTTTGTTTAGAAAAAAATTTAATTCTCATATACCTCTATGTTTCGTTGCTCCCTTGTCTTGGGGCCATAACATGCTTGTTTAGTATATGATCTTATATTTGCTCAAGGCACATGCAAATATTTTAAGCAGATGATTATTTGTATTTCATAGTTGATATGCACGTGGTTCAACTTATCACACACTCAGTGGCCTTGTAGGAAGCTGCTAGCCTTTCGTTAATAATGTTATCTTCAATATTGATGGTTGTCATAGTTTCATGGCTTTTTCCCACAATTATCTGACAATCTTTCTGGCAGTTTACGGGGGAAACAGGTACATCAAGTTCCTACAGAGTTCACCGGTGGCGTGCAGAATGTGCTAGCAGTGTATGATGCTGGACAATACAATTCCAAGGTGTGGTTATCTGGAAGTATACGGAAAGGATTACATCAACTTCTACCACCTGGATTACTGATATGTGTAGAAGTCTTAAATTGCTTTCCCATTGTTGCAGGTGGTGGAAGATACCAACGCATTAATCTTACTATGTGATGATAATGAAGATTTGAGAACATGGCAGAAACGTCTTCAGGGAGCAATTTATCGTGCATCTGTATGTTTTTGGCCTTAAAAAATACAACCCACATCATGTACACTTATATTCTTTAGTCATGTTCTGCAAATTGTTCATGTTGTGACAGGTTCCTTCATACACTAAGGATAAACAGATTTATTATTTCACCTATTGCTTTGTCACTTCCAAATGACTTCAACGTGCTTATTTTCTTTGATGTTTTAGCTTGTAAAACATCTTCAGGGAGTAAATGATCAAATCTTAAAGACTGTCATTTGTTTCTACCTGTCTTATGTGTCAGTACAGAAGGTAAAAACCGAAAGAGTTGCAATTTTAAATAATTCCTTTGCACCTGCTCTTAATTTGATGTTATTGCACCAAACATACTGAACGAGTTCAATGTTTGCATAAAATTATGTATTTTTTCCCATATTTTTTAATTTAAACAAGCTCTTATTACCCTATGAGATGCATAAGATGTTAGCTTGTCGAAACGCTATCGGAAATCTAAGTATCGTCTGTTTTTGTTATTTTTAGTGCTAATGCCTCTCTTCTTGGGTAACATTCTATAGATATTCTGTAGCACATCTGAATGAATCCAAGTTCTTGCTTAGGATGATTTTTTATTGATAATATTATCTTTAATAGTCAGTGTGCCACTAATTACCATTGTCACTGAATTGGCCACTGTTTGAGTGCACAATAAGAACCTTGATTACATGGATAATCTTGTATATCATGTTTCTTTTGATGTTTAAGCTGACAAGAGTTGTTGTTTCTGATATAACTTATAATTCACCTGTTCATTTGTGTTCATGGAAAGATAGTTACTAGCAAGGTTCGCAATACCGTACCCAGTGATTGCAAAAGGCGCTCAGGCGCTCGGGCGAGGCGAGGCGAGGTCCGAGCGCCTTGCTAATGTCCCAGGCGGCGCGCTTCAAACAGGCGCCGCCTGGGCGCTCGCCCGAGCCCAGGCGCTGGGCGCTTCGGGCGAGCGCCTGGGTAAACCAAGGCGGTTCGGTTGTTAGTTGGTTCAATCGAACCAACTAAACTGATATAACCCCAACCCTAACCCTAACCCAACACTAACCTGCTGCCGCTGCCGCTCTCGATCCCGATCCCGATCCCAATCGCGATCTCGTCGCTTGCTACCGTTGCTCGCCGCTGTCGCTGCTCGCGCCTCCCGCGAGCCCTCCCGCGAGCCTTCCCGCTGCTCGCGCCTCCCGCGAGCCCTCTCGCTGCTCGCACCTCCTGCGAGCCCTCTCGCTGCTCGCGTCTCCTGCGAGCCCTCCCGCGAGCCTTCCCGCTGCTCGCGTCTCCTGCGAGCCCTCCCGCGAGCCTTCCCGCTGCTCGCGCCTCCCTCCAGCCCTCCCGCTACTCACGCCTCCCGCGAGCCCTCCCGCTGCTCGCGCCTCCCGCGAGCCTTCCCGCTGCTCGTGCCTCCCTCGAGGCCTCCCGTTGCTCGCGCCTTCTGCTCCCTTTCCCTTTCCCGCTGCCGCTGTCGCTGCTCGCCGCTCGCCGTTGCCGCTGCCGCCGCTCGCCGCCGCTGCCGCTGCCGCCGCTCGCCGCCGCTGCCGCTGCCGCCGCTCGCCGCCGCTGCTGCCGCCGCTCGCCGCTCGCCGCATCTTCCTCGTTTCTCCATCAGGCTCAGTATACTTTTAATATTAAGTTTATTTGAATTTTGAAATGATTAATTTTCTGTTAATAGATTAATAATATATTATTTTGATTTTAATGTTGTTAATAGCATAATTTTATTTAAAATTTTAAATAATTATATTATATATTTTTATAATTTAGCGCCTCGCTTCGCTCGGGCGAGCGCCTGGGCGAGCGCCTAGCGCCTCAGGCGTTTGTGGACCTTGGCGCCTTTTGGCGCCTAGCGCTTTTTAAATCACTGATCGTACCATACCGGTATTTCGATTTGGGCTCGGTACCGGTACGGTACGGTATATCGAGCGGTATACCCAGGTGTACCGAGTACAGTACACTGCTATAGTGCTACAGTACACTGCTACAGTGCTACAGTACTCTCGGACCGGTAACAGTCGGTCCGCGTACCGACAATCTGTCAGACCGGTATGTACCGCCCATATCGGGCGGTACGGCTCGGTACGACAGACCCTGGTTAGTGGTATTTTTGTTAGAGCATATCTCAAACTCTTCATGCTTTATGTTGTGTCACCTTAGTTTTACATCATCTAGTATCATGTCATTCTGAAGTTACTCAATTCAGTTCTCTCAAGTATATTAGTGGCTTTAGTGTTCTTTACATGGCTTAGAGATAACTGATAAGAACCACATATAGGGACTGCAAAATAAAATTTTGGGTCCTCGCGACTTGCCAAATATTTTTTGGTAAGCCCTTTTGAAGTGCTTATCTTCCAACGTCTGATACCTGTGTCCATGTGAACAGCAAACAATATGCTGAGTTTTCTTAATTATTCTAAAGTGTACCACCCAGCAATATGTTAAAGTGTGTACTCTCATTAAATTTTTTTTGTAAACAGTAAATAATGGTGTTGTTAAGTGAAACCATTGAATTTTGTTTTCTCACTTATTAGGTTAAGCAGTTCTATAACATTAACCGAATCATAATTTAGCTGTTTTGCATGGTTCTGCTGCTATAATTGGCTGTTATTGAACATAATTTATCTTCTTATGCAGGGCCCTGCTACAATAAGCAGCATATCTGAAATTTCTTCTCCAGCTGAAACTACTAAAGGCAAATCTTATGATATTGCTCCAACGTTAGATGTAGTGTATATGGAAAGATTGTTCGTAACTGGTGTTCTGGATGAACTAAGGGTCTGTTTTAGCTGTAGTTTTCAAGTAAGATTCTTAGTCTATTAGTGGCTTTGCTAAAAGTTTCTTATATATACACTCAAGTGATACAACTGTTTATCTCATAGAGCAATCAAAGTTTAAAGAAAATGCTGGTCAGCCATGAAAACCGTCTATTTGAGTTTCGAGCAATTGGTGGCCAAGTAACTTTGTCTTGTGATTTAGATTTTTTTTTCTCTTCTTTGTTGTGTGTATGTTTTCATTTCTTTTAACATAATTTCCTAAAATCAGGTGGAGCTTTCCATGAGGGAGAAAAATATTTTTATTGGAACTGTCTTAAAGTCACTGGAAATTGAAGATCAATTTTGCTATGAGGGAGGAAGAACACCCAGATATATTGCAAGATCATTTATCAATAGTGAAGAAGCCACAGCATTGCATAACTTGTCATCCTTTACCGATATTGGTGCAGATAAAGTCAAAAACAACTCTTTTAAGAAAAGTGACAGTGAAAAGTTTTTCGAAGCATTGGATGATCTGGATGATCTTGTTGACAATTTCAGTGGCCAAGATTCCTTTCCGTCTCCAAAGCTTTCCTTAAAACCTCCTAGTTTTTGTAGAATCCCTGGTTTAACACCTGATGCTGAGAACTGGAGCTTGAACTTGAATAGAAATGATATATTGGATAGTTTTGTGAAAGCTCAGATAATAATATATGATCAAAGTTCTTCTCACTATAATAATTTGGATAACAAGGTGAGTTTATCTTCTTAAATAGCTTGGCAACTTATGTCAAGTAATTGTTAGATTTAATTTGTTCACTTCAAATGCATTATCAGGTAATGGTTACTCTTGCCACACTGTCCTTTTTCTTTCATCGGCCGACTATACTGGCGACTTTGGAGTTTTTTAATGCTATAAACATTTCGGAGGAAAATGACAATGCCGACGAAATCATTCAGAAGACACCTCTAGACAGGTCATCACAAAGTGTTCTCCCTAATGAGGCCAATACAACTATTTTTGAAGAGTCTAAAGTCAAAGGATTACTTGGTAGTGGTAAAACCAGAATTATTTTTCATCTAACATTAAATATGGCCATGGCACAAATTTTCTTGATGAATGAGGATGGGACTTCATTTGCTACATTATCGCAGAATAATTTGCTCACTGATATTAAGGTTCGTTTTTAACTGTATGATTAATCCCCAAGTAAAAGTTGGACCTTTGTGCTAACTTTGTTCTTTAATTCCCCTAAGGTGTTCCCTTCTTCATTTAGTATAAAAGCTGCACTTGGAAACCTGAAAATTAGTGATGACAGTGTTCCTAGCAATCATCCCTACTTCTGGGTTTGTGATATGAGAGATCCGGGAGGGAGTTCATTTGTTGAGGTACAGTTCGCCTGGCTTTATCTTGCAATTTCAATTTGCAAACCTGGTGTATTTCTAAAATGAATTTTTCTTCACATCTTCACTTGTATTAGCAAATATAGGTTGTTCATGTTAATATCATTATCTCCTGAGGCACACCCTTGAAAGGAATGATGTTTTTATGGTTGACATCTTACTCTTTTTCTCTTTGCATGGCATTCTTACTTGATGTATGCTTGGATGATGTAAGTGAAAAATTTAGTTTATCAGGTAATAGAGTAGCATTCCTCAATTATTTATATATGTAAGATGCATGTTCAATGTTAACTTCTTGACACAGGATATCTGTTAAAGCTATTTTGTCATAAATCTAAGATTTTGCCTCATGCATAGTGTTGACTTCTTTTTAAAATTGAGATCAAGACAACATAGAACTAGTTTGGATACCATTTAGCATAGATTCTCTTTTATGAGGATATAATGGAACAGTGAACTTTGTTTTGATTGCGGTTTTGACTTCAAAAGGCAGATTGGAATGCCATTGCGGTTACATCAAATTATTAGATTTTGTTGGTAATGGTAGTTCATGATAGTTCATTGCCCTTTTTGGCAGGGAACTGCACATGCAGACTTGGTCAACATCCGATAAAAAACCCAATCATGCAATGAATAATTGGTGGGTACTGTTTGTTTTTTGGGGAGGTTGTTGAGAGATCAATCATTACACACCATTTCGTCTGGGTGTATGAAAGTGGATATTCACTTTTTTTTGCATTCATATGTGAGCTAACTGTTCATTACTTTGAACTGAGGAGCGATATCTGTATTAGATTTTTAACCATTCCATGTAAATTTGAACAATTAAATACTAGTAGAGTCTATTTATTTTGGAGTTGGGAATATATCTGTACAAGAGTATTTCTGATTATTGCTCATTCTGTTTCTGTACATGCTATATGGATTTTGGAGAGGGTCAGGTGTGAAGGTCAAAGTGGCCCTCCTTTTTTATTTATCTTTTATTCTGAGGAACATGGTCTAGGATGTAATAGATCTTTGACTTTATGAAGTTTCTTTTTAGGAAAAAATACTAGTCCTGTAAGGTTGTTGGAATAAATATGCTGGTGACCATAACTCCTGGTTACTTTTAGTAAATTAGATTTCTACGTGCTGTTTACAGATATGATCTTTTACATGTATGATTCTTTTGTGCTTCTTACATTATGACCCTCTGTGCAGTTATTCCCTCTCAGAATATAATGTTATCCAATTGTGTAAACAGTTGGAAACATTTTATTTTGAGATTTGATTTTTGACATTTTAGAATGAAAAATCAGGTGTTAAGCTTTATATTCTCTATACTTTTTAAATTCAGCTCAATTGGAATTGTCTTTGGTGGTCCAGCAATTTACATAACAGTTAATCCAGAAAGATACACATGGTTGATAACTTGTGGTCGTATATGTCTGTGTTCTCCTTTCTTTATTTGATTATTCAAATGGATCTCCTTTTGTACAACTTCTAACCTGCTTTGGGCTGCTGCATTATGGTCGCAATTATGCTAGTTGATGTTTTGTTTCAATTCCACAAGTGATGTTGTGCTCTGTTATCTTCTGATCCTTGTCTTCTTGCAGCTATTTCCATGTTGCTTTCTGTTGTTTCTTCACCTTGATAGTTAGCGATTATTGGAACTGGAATAACATAATCTTTGATGTCATCCTATGCAGCTTAATTTTAGTTCATTCAGCACAGATGATGATGACTACATGGGTTATGACTACAGTCTAACAGGACAGTTTTCTGAAGTACGGATTGTTTACTTGAACCGTTTTGTGCAGGAGGTAAGCTGTTGATGAATCCACTTAATTGTTGTAGTTCAGTCAATGAAGTTAGAAACTAATTTGTGCAGGTTATTAGTTACTTTATGGGGCTACTACCTAGCAATGCAGAGGGTGTTGTTAAGCTGAAAGATCAAGTAACTAACTCCGAAAAGTGGGTTAGCAAGACTGAAATTGAAGGATCTACAGCTATCAAGTTGGATCTGTCACTCAGTAGACCAATAATTTTGATGCCACGTCATACAAAAAGCTTGGAGTAAGTCCTCTGAGACATGTTTCATGTCATGGTTAAGCATTTTATGGCACATGTAGTCTCTTAACAATACATTTACTTGGGCCTCAGAATATTTACTTTTTGTTGCAGCTATTTGGAGCTTGATGTGCTTCAAATTACTGTCCACAACTCATTTCAATGGCTTGGTGAAGATAAGACTGAGATGAGTGCTGTCCACCAGGAGACAATGTTTATCAAAGTATGCTTCATTAGTAGTTTAGGTTCTGTGCTTTTGATTTTGTTTTTCGTTGGGTGAAAAGCTGTTGTGTTATCTCAGCCTCCTTTTGCAAGCATGCAAAGTACATGTTAAAAGTTTTTCACCATCAATATTTATTTGACATTTTAAAAGGCTGCCAATCTTCTAAACTGCTTTCCTTTTCTTTTTAGCTGGAGCTGAACGTGCATGTACATTTAGGCTTTTACATTCAAATGTATATGTTGATTGTAAAATCATCCCATGTTCTATTTCTTAGTCTAGATTCTTTTTGGGCTATTGACCTGAAAGCCATGTGCTCTGTGCAGATGGTTACCTGCTTTTATTAAACTGTATAGTTTGATACATCTAATGAAGAGAGATGAATGTCCTCCTATTGCATGGAAACTTTTGGTGCATGAGAAACGATCCATGAAATAACAAAAAAGCACTTGGGCCTTGTCATAGAGATGTTTATAGGATGTGATTGTTTGTTTCAAGATGTTATTTGACTATGGATGTGGCTGGTTTAGGATTTGCAATAACAAAAAAGCACTGGGGCCTTGTCATAGAGATGATTGTTAGGATGTGATTGTTTGTTTCGAGATGTTATTGAGTATGGATGTGGCTAGTTTAGGAGTTGCAGTTTAAGCCGAGGATTGTCATTTTGGTCATCATGTGTTGGCATGTCTCAAGCTATAAAGGTGTTGGCTTGTTGAGCCATGGTTGACATTCTGAGAGTGTTTATATTTGGCTAGGACAATTTTTAGTTTCCAATGTTCGACACAGGAGTGTGCATTATTGTACCTTGTCAGACTGGTATTGACATATCTCCACAGCTAGGAAATGACAATCTTTAACGTTAGCAATGATGAACCTTTTCTTTTTAGGCTTTGCTAAACCAATAAAAGCTGTGGTTGGAACAAAAACCCCAAAGAGTGGTGGACTCATGCTTTCAAATTCTAGTAGTTGTGGTGCTCACTGACCAATATTTATTGGTGTCATACCATATTTTCCAGTGGAGGTCGGTATTTCAGGTGAAACCGGATGTATAGATTGCTATTCTGCTTGGTATATCAGTACCACACCAGTTTCGTAGATTGCCGAAGCCGGTATTGGACCGAGATTAGAACTTTTAGGTGGACTGAAACAAAAAGGATATTACCAAACTGAAGCAGCTTGTCATGTTTGTATACTCATTGTGAAACTACATTTTTCTGTTTGCACTGATGTCTTTCTCAGAATGACCTTTAAAATGTTTTTTATCTGGTAATGACAAGGGTGCATCAGTATCAAAGTATTTAGCATCATTAATAGTCTACTGATGCCTTATAGCATTTAATAAAATCATGAAATGACAATAGTTTGTAACATTTATTTATATTACATCACAAGTGGATGCTTGTATAAACTTGTAATAGTTATCTGCTGATCATGCATTGTTAGTTTTACTAATATAGTATTAGATGAATGACCCATTAAATTTTAATAACTTCTGATCATTTGAATATAATATCTTTAGTGCTATAAATGCTCTTAATTAAGACATATTGTTCATACTTTACTGTACCGACATTTGACATGCTAGCATGGAGATTGCCAATAAAAAGATGATCCTTGGTCCAGACTCTAACAGCCACCATGTGGCCTAAGTTGAGTGTAAACTGCCAGGCCTGTTGAGTTAGCAAGTCGGATGTGCCTATTGGAAACTTGTTTTTCTTTTTCCTCTAGACAATGGTACCATTTGCCTTCCTAACCAAGGTCTGCAATACCGTACCATATCGATGTTTTGAGGTAGGCTCGGTACGGTGTACCGAGCGGTACACCAAGCATACTGAGCGGTACACTTAATTTAGGTGTAAAACCCTCCGAAAATATCTGAAAAAAAAAGTTAAGATAGGGTTTTTAAGTTAGAAATAAATATAGTAATAGTATAAGTTTAGCAAAATCAATGTAAATTAGGTAAGAATAGTATCATATATCTTTTTCGGGCATTGAGGAAGTCTTGTTCAAGGTTCGTATTTCAATCCGTTATGGATTGTCCTTCTGTAAATATTGAAATATCTACAGAAAAATCATTTGAATTGTTAGACTATTTTGTTACAATATAAACTCTAAAATTCAAATGAATTAAATAATCATATATGTAGATATATCTGATTGTTGATTCTACCATCAAAATGAACGACGGGCCTCCACGGGTGGTGGATCGGTGTCCTTGATCCTATACATCTGCATATCAATATGATATGTTTGTTGGACCCAATCATGAAATTGATCCCATGACATAGTGTATTGATACACTGTATGTCATTGATGCATCAATGTGGTGCTGATCGTAGGCTGATCGTCATGAATCATATTTGTCCGACGTAGCTCTTGAGGCATATATTGATGAATGTCAGAGCTTCTACTTTCGCTATTGATTTGCTGCTCTGTATCATACTGTTGCTCAGAGAAGGATGACCAACTATCACCATACTGTTGTTGCTCGTATGATTCTCCATAATACGATGAGCTTTTTTCTGTGTCTATATTATGTAGGCTCTGTCGCATCTGCTCAAATTCATCTACTGCCTTCCCTTTCTCCTTCCGCGCATAAACTTGACCAGTACCTTGTCGAGTTCCATGATCTGAATCTTGGGTGGCATATGTAAAATATTGCTCCTCAGTCCATGCACCACCCTCAACTTGTCACGGACAAACTTCTAAACAGGATGTTTGATTTAATGCTTATGTATGTCCGTGTTTTTTGGTATATTCATGCTTTGCACAACATGTAGAGGGACGACCGAAGACTTAATAGTCCCATTTTAGTTGGGTTTGGTGGTTGCTTTAGGCTTGTAAATAAAGGTTGTGTCATGTGGACACTTGTGAGAGATTTTCGGTCTGTAATGGACCATTTTGACACTTTGTTGTGCAATTGTTCAGAGATTGTAAAGTCTGTTTGTAATTTGCATTGTTTATGAAGTGTTTTCGGAAATGTTTGCCTGTGGATCCCGAATGAAGCGTTTTCTCTAACCCGTTCTCTTTTTTATGGGTCCTAAGGGACCATGGGAGGCTTTGGGGAGGCTGACCTTTGCGGACGGACATACAAGGGTGCCGCACGACTTAGGCAAAACCAGCTAAGTCTGTGACAGATGGTATCAGAGCGAGACAAGCACTCATAGAAACACTTGGCATGCAAACGTGGGGGACCTAACGGGGCTGCGTTGAGGGCAGTCAGCACATGCGCGACCGTTTGGAGGAAAAAGGGCATGGAGATGTAGGGAAAAGGAGTTGCTCGGAGGAGCGGGCATCTGAGATTGACATTCAGAGGAATGGCCAACCCTTCGCGCAAGAGACATCACGAGAACAAGCAAGCTTGGAAGAATGCAGAGCGCACAAATGTTGGGATGGCTGAGTTTGAGCTATGGCTCAACGTTGACAACTATACTTGATGGTGCTCAAGGCAAGCGAGGTGCTTGGTAAAGGATGAGACCATGCAAGGTGGAATGAGTTGCTCAGCGACCGAAAGAGTTGTGTAAAGCTCACAGAGGTGAGGGGAATGACTAACTCGAAGAATTCGGTTCTCATGCATGGGCTTGTATGCGGACGATAGAATGTTCGTGGCCATCCCAAGGCGACCGAAACTCGGCGCCGCGGAGCATTGAAACTTTCTCTTCGGCATGAGAAGGATACGTCCGTAGGAGGTTAAAGTGTGCAGCGTGTTCAGTATGTTGCTAGGCCTTGAGGGGTGCAGTGGGGGCTGTATTGACATGGTGTCGCAATCTAGCAAGTGCATTTGTAGGAGGCAAAACAATACGCAGTTTGTTCAGCAAATCGGAGTAGTCCAAGGGGATGGTGGTCTCCGAAACGAAGAGTGATGTTGCTCCAACGGGATAGATATCTAGGAGGGATAAGTCCCGGCTCTCCAAAGGGAGAATCATGTGTAACAGACCGCATATGTTGAGGAGTACCTCAACAAACAACAACTCCACGAAGCTCTATAGACCGAGCAAGCGGCGAGGAGTCGTCACATGATCTCGCTTGAGAGAATGCATTGGTGGATGCATTGCGAGATCAAGTGGGGGAGCGACCTAAAGCAACATAAATGAAGTCACACTTGGAGTCGATATGAAGATCGAACTCAAGGGAGGGTTCACCTGTGGAATGGTGGGCGCGAGGGCTACCATCAGCTCAATGCAAAAACGAGTGGAGCAACTTGGGTGTAATTTGACGAAGTACCCAAGCCGCATGAAGGGAGCCAGCATAGAAGATGGAATATGGAGCGGAGACACAGTGCTTTCCTTGGACAGAGGTCAAGGACATGAACTCTTGCAGAGGCAAGAGCAGGATCATGTTGTTCCATGGGTCCTTCATTCTGACGGAGCGAACTCATCTTGTATGGTGCCAAAGACGAAGGGACCTTCTGGGCACATGCACCTTAACTCGGAGAAGCATATGATTGAGAAACCAAGGCGACTCAACTTGCGGAGGCGAAGTTGGGTTCAGAAAGCCTTGGCACGGGGCAAGAGGATGCGAAGGCGGGTTCTCTTGAAGAATATGCCATAGTGTTGCCATTCAAGTTGCCATGAAGGAAGCGGTGTGCAGCGGAGATTGTGCTGGCAGGGGTAGAGGCCTAGGATCCAGACAATGGTGTACTAATTGTAGCGAAGTCAGTGGACTTCGGGAGCTACTAGGCTACGGATTGTCCTAGAGCGGTACTTCATCTAGGTGTGACCCAAGAGTAGGTGGATGAAGGTCGATTGCCAAAGGAGCGAACAAAATCGAAGGTGGAAGAGACCCTGCAATGTATTGGCAGAGGCCACACATGAAGGGATCACAATTCGAGTTCATCCCACAAGGATCAGAATGCAATGGAGATGTCACCAGGAGGCGACATAGTGCAGCGGATCGTGGTGGAACAGTTCGTGGCAATGTGATACACATGAATGAGTCCCGTAAGGGACTAGATCATACTGAGGTATGATCGGGAGCTACTGGAAGCTCTACTTCGGTGAACAACACGATGACAAGAAGAGCTATGGATTCAAGGAGTGAAGGCCATGGTACCGCAGAGGCGGGTCTTCTGTGCATGCATCGAATTTTGCATCGGATGAAAGCCTTGGTCATCAGCATATGGGGGCTGTGTTCCACCAAGGGAAAAGTTCGAATGCAAGTACCAGTGAGTCCCATGGGAGGGACTTGATCATATAGAGGTATGATCGAAGCAGCTGGAGAGTTGGACAGCTCCAGAGCTCATATTCGCTTAAGGGAGCCCGGCAAGTCAGAGGACAAGGTCGAGTAAGCGAACGTTGCCACCAAGGAAGCTAAGGAGAACAGAATCGGTGCAAACCCTATAACGTGATGGCAAAGGCCATGCATGAGAGTTGCAATCTGTCTTTCCATCGATCAAAGGGAGCTGCTTGGAGAACACAGGTGTTGAATCAAAGGGTCGAAAGGGGCAAAGAAGCGACGATAAGTCCAGAGGGACTTAGCTACCCAAAATCAAGCATCAGTTAGAATGAAGGTGGACTCGAATGAGTGCCACAGAGACATATCTATTGATCATGAAGAAAAGGGATGCAGATGTGAGGCGATGGATAGTAGGGCCATGGGCATGGCAACGCCATGGTACTGTAGAGGTGGGACTTCCGTGAAAGTCGTTGATCCCTTGCTCTCATGGAGGGAGAGCGCTTGGTCGTGAAAGGAGTCGAGGAGGTGGAGCATGCAGAGGCAAACTCCAACTACCGAGACAAGGCTGAAGGGCAGAGGCCAAGGAACTTCGTAAGACCGGTGTCAACGAGCTTCTCATCAAGATAGCCGAAAGTGAAGGACTTTGGGTCAAGCAAGAGTGCATGACCAAGGAATGAAGCAGGCAGTACACGGTGCTGTACCTTTGCTACTCAGTGGAGTAGGCGGCAGGGTTGATGGAGAAGACGGTACAATCCCAGAGGCGACCAAATCTATTAGAGAATTACTCCAAGTTGGGGTGAAAACTTCCTGTATTCCAGAAGTTCGATAGCGTTGAGAAGGTGAATCACAGTAACTAACTCAATGCAAGAAGTACAAACACTTCAAGTGCTTCAGAAGTATGAGCAAAGAGCAGGCGAAAGCCAGTAACCAGCTCGATGCCTGGAGTACACCCTCGAGGAGGCGGGCGAAGTCAAGTACCCTTTGCCTTCTCAACT
The DNA here is from genome assembly GCF_036884655.1 of Musa acuminata AAA Group. Taxonomy (NCBI): domain Eukaryota; kingdom Viridiplantae; phylum Streptophyta; class Magnoliopsida; order Zingiberales; family Musaceae; genus Musa; species Musa acuminata. Next base: position 13,582,433 of record NC_088334.1, on the reverse strand, counting down.
CTTAAGAGAATAGGCGAAACCGAGTACCCCAATTTTCTTATCTATCCAGCAGAGGAGCTCTGCACAGGTTCAAAGACCCTTCGAAGATAATAGAAGACAATAGTTGTCAAATCCTTACCAACGGTGATCAGTGCTACTGAGAGTAGATTGTCCGCTTCATTTTCCAACGAAATGCTAATCGAAAGCGGAAGTGATGCGAATCTATTTGGAAGTGACAACTAAGTGAAAGAAGAGTCAATGGGCAAATTTTACGGAGGAAGGACCCAAAACTTCAGAAGTTTGCGAGGCGATGCTCGTTAAAGCTCCAACAAGCATCCACCTAGTTCAAGCAGCATGAGGCATTTGAGAGACTGACGTATAGTAAGAATGGTCTTTTTCTTCATCTGGAGGATCCGCAGGAACCAATAAGGATCAATACAACTCAGCCAACCCCACACTAGAGTCAGAGTCATTGGCGAGTTGAAGCAGCATGGCGGATCAAAAGGTTCGACTACTCAAAAACAATAGCAGAGAGCAATTGGGAGCTAAGAGGCGCATTGCCGCTGGAGTAGAAGATTGAAGACTCAGCAAAGACGAGGAGTTGCAGTGTCGACAAAGGCTTCGACGAGGACGTCGAAGGAATAAGTGGGGGAGAATGTCACGGATAAATTTCTAAACAAGATGTTTGATTTAATGCTTATGTATGTCCGTGTCTTTTGTTACCAAGGCCCCATCCGTCGCAGTGCTACTCAAGAGGTTCCAAGATGCTAAGACGGTTGATGTTTCGCACTGCAAGGTCGTCAGCCAAAAATCAGCCCATGACACATGAGAACAGTTTTGGTTATTTTCTCCTTCGCGTGGTGCCACACAACGAAAAACATTTTCGAGTTTTACATGATAGAAACAACAAAAACACCGACGAACAAAAATGGGCTTGACAGTTGTACTTTTTGCTCCATACATGTTGCCTAACAAAAAATTCTCAAAAACATCAGAAACGATAGAAAACAAGAATCCAAAAGTGTTATGGACAAGCGTCAAACAGCTTAGTTACATTGCTCCATAACATTCTCCCCCATTTATTCCTTCGATGCCTTAGTCAAAGCCTCCTTGGACGTTGAAAATTAATCATCCTCAACAACAACATGCTTCTCAGCTTTTGTTGAGTCATCGACTACGATTCGCCCACTCTGCAACTCGTCGCTGAACTGATTCAGATGGGGAAGTTGGTTGAGTTGGAACACTTCTCGCTGAATCCTTCGGACCTTTTGGTTGGCAAGAGAAGAGCTCTCATGCTTGCGTTCAAGCCCCTTTGATATGTTACCTTGCAAGAGCTTGATTGTTGCTAGTTGGAGCTTATACTCCGGAAGTGTTGCTTGAACCTGAGTTGGGTTTTGTCCTTGTAAAGCACTTATATGATGGATTTGGGTATGTCTTTGGGATCGGCCACTCCCTAGTTGTGGTCAGAAAGGTGCTCTCCCCTTCCGTGCACAAGTTTGGTCAGTGCTCAGAAGACTCGCTATTGCTGTACCATGCCTCATCTTCTGATGTTCATGGCCTTCAGTTTCATGCTTTCTCAATCAAGTTCTTCTTGGGTAGTCGAGTCCCCCTTGGACTCGAGGTCGTTGCGATCCCTTGCCTCTACTAATCAGTTGCTTTTGCATACCTTGTGACTTAGGAAGTATTTCCCAATTGATCTTCTGCCAATCAAACTATAACTTTTTGGTGTGGTCACTGCAGCCTCTCGTTGCATGGACTTTACTAACTCTGATTCCTTGGTCGTTTGCTTGGCATTGACAATTGCTAGCTCGGTCTTGCCTCTTGAAAGCATTGAGATGCCCACGAGCAAAGATGAGCTCTAGAGCAATCTGTCGTCTAGCAGCTTGTTTGAGAGGTCCTAGAGATTCTCCCACCTCGAAAATGATGCCCAACGTGGATGGTTGACTATATTTTCGACTCCTTCATTGAGTTCAAACTACTATTCGACTTTACATCTTCGTAGAAAGGGCTTTGGCAACCAAGTTGTTGGCACATCGGCATATTCTTCAAGAGTGTCTGATGGACCTTTGCCTTGCATTGAGACCTTTTGACTCCAGCTGCATTACTATGAGATAAGTCAGGTCTTTCTGCCTTGATGCTTATATCACTTGCAAGAGTATATGTATGTCCTTCAAAGCTCTTTTCAAAAGTGTGACCATGTATTGAGAATCTGCATCGATCAGAATGAGAGAGTTTAGGAACTCCACCCCAAGAATGACTTGGAAATTGTCTAAGGGAAGCGTCATGAAGTTGGTGCTCCAGCTTCAATCTCCAATCTGGATGTTGACTACCTTCACCAATCCAAAAATAGGCTCCGCCTCCTAATTGACTGTTTTTATGTGGCTCGGACTCTTTGCTAGCTTCAATCCAAATTACTTTGTCTCTTAGTCTGCTATGAAGTTGTGTGGCTCTTGTGTCCATTAATGCGCAAGTTGCCTTCCTTTTCAGCTTGATATCCATGGAACATTAACAGGTTGTTATATGCCTTTGCCTCTTTCGGCAGTACCTTCGACTACCCCCCCCCACTCGACCTTTTAGTGCATTCAATAATTGCACCATCCCAATGTGAGATTGTTTTGATGATCCTTTGTCAATGCTTGATTCTAACAAACTCGAGCTTGAAGAGTTCAAGTTAGTCTTCTTCTTTGGCCTCCACTCAAGCTTCTCCCGGACTTCTCCATGTAATGCGTTCAGCAAATACACAACTCCCATACGAGGTTCTGGTGATGAGTTGTCGCTATTCGAACACAACTTGTTTGAGCTGAAAGATTTTGTCCTCTCTGAGCCCTTCTCCTCCGGTTGGAAAAAAGTCGTAAGGACATTGAGCGCCTCCTTTTGTTGTGAGAATTCAATCATTGAATGCTTTCCATTGCACAAGACATTTATCTGACTCTGGGATGTTCCATATAGATCCATGTCCTGTCAGAGCACCTTTCTTCTTTGAGTCATTGCATTTGGAAGCTTTTAGAGATCCCTTCTCCGATCAGTACTTCTTTCTCTCTCTTATCTTTAAATAGAAATCTGGGAGCCATTCTACTTCAATGATTGCATTTGCTAGCTTGCGAATATTTCAACAATACAACTACTGAGCCCACGGTTTTAGACTTTAAAGGAAGCAGAAAAGTTTGTCTTTCTCGAACATCTTTGGGATGTATAGCATCAGTGCAGAAACTTCTTTACATAATCCTTAATTGTTGAGGTTTGGCGAAGTTACTGCAAATTCTGTCGTGCTATGAACTTTGTGTTCTTTGGCATGAATTAAGTTTGCAATTCCCCCTTCAATGCATCCTAAGTGTCGATGTTACAGCGACCTTGCTGTATTTCTTCCTAATGTGTGTGCCACCATAGTTTTGCATCACCAATTAGATACCTTATTGCTAACGGCACTATGAAATCTTCTGATTTAGGTTGGGTCGCTCTAAAGTACTGTTCCATATTGATGAGAAGTTTTTTAGCTCATTGGCATCCCGAGCACCCCTGTAACTCTGTAGTTCGGGAGCCTTTACTCTCGATGAGAGGTGGCCGCAAGACATTCCTTCACTTGTATGCATAACTTGTATGAGTACCAACACGGAAGGATTGGAATACCATATCGTACCAGTGTTTCGAGCTTGGCTCGGTACGGTACGGTATCGTGTACCCAGCGGTATGCCAGGGCGTACCGAGCAGTACACCTAATTTAGGTGTAAAGTTTTTCGAAAATACCTAAAAATAAAAAAAAAGTTAGGATAGGGTTTTTAAGTTTAGCAAAATCAATGTAAATTAGGTAAGAATAGTATCATATATCTTTTTCGGGCTTTGAGGAATAATCTTGTGTAAGGTTCATATTTTAATCCGTCACAGATTGTCCTTCTGTAAATATTGAAATATTTACAGAAAAATCATTTGAATTGTTAGACTATTTTGTTACAATATAAACTCTAAAATTTAAGTGAATTAAATAATCATATATATAGATATACCTTATTGCTGATTTTACTATCAAAACGAACGACGAGCCTCCACGGTCCACGTATCGGTATGCTATTGGACAGGTACGTATCGCCCGTTATTCGAAACTGTATACCTTGTCGACATGTGAGTCGACAATTTCCTTGTTCTTGTAAGCATGGTTCGCATTACCGGTCCATACCGATGTATTGACCAGCTATCGGTACGGTACGTTCCGAGCTATACCAAGCGTACCGACATTTGGTATACTGGGGTGTATTGATGTACTGCCCATACCGGTCCGTTGTTGGACCGATATGTACCACCCATACCGAGTGGTACACTTCGGTACGTCAAACCTTGCTTGTAAGTATTGCATAGACTCTCTCGTGTCGTTTGTCAACTTTTTAACTTGGATCTTTAGTTGATCTAGGCCGGATTTTAACCCTTCTTGCATGGACTCAACCACCTTGAAGCACTCCCGGTTTCCATAGACCTCTACCAACTTTTGGTTGACAATATCTAGTCGTAGTTCCGACTTGACCATTCTTTCTTTGGTCCTTCTATGTCGTTCAGGTTGCCTTTTAACTTGTGCCACTTTTGCATGAGAGAACACTTTCTCCATTGGAACATCACTTCAAGTGCCATGCTCCTCTTGAGCGGTATGCATCAGTGCGTCAAACCTTGGTTTGCTTGACCCACTGTGATACCATTTTGTCATGTCCTTAGTTGGGATTGCCTAAGACGGGCAACACCCAAGAGATATTTATCCGTAAGAGTCAGCCTAGACCTTAATCTTGTGTAGTCCACAAAGGACCTACATAGAGAAGAAAAGGTTAGAAAGGCGAATGTTTGAAATTATCGTCGTCGCAACACGAAAAGGCAAGATAATCGGAATTGCAAACAACATAAAGCAACTGACTTTTGTTAGGCACAAAAGGCTATCGAAAATGGGCTAAACAAGCACACATAAAGGGATTCCAAAGGCAGATTTAGACCTAATCTTCACCTATCACTTTTGTCGAATGGAAAGCGGGCACACTAAAGACATTGCATCACCCCTTAGACATATAACCAAGTCCTCGTTTGTCTCAGTGCCTCCCAGGGGATTCTAAGGTGCTGAGACGACTGACGTTTTGTACCGCAAGGTCATCAGCTAGAAGTCATCCCGTGGCACATGATAATAGGGCTGTTTTGGCTATTTTCCCTTTTGTGTGGCACCACATAGCCATAATCGTTTTTGAGTTTTACATGATAGAAACACAAAACAAAAATGGGGCTGATGGCAGTACTTTTTGCCCTGTACATGCTGCCTTAAAGAAAACACTCGAAAACACCGAAAACCAACAGAAAACATGAAAGGAAAAGTGCTATGGACAAGCATCGAACACCTTGATTGCATTGCTCCATGGCAAAGTGGTGTGCTGATGTGGGGTTGATGTGGATAAGTTGCCCTTTGCTTCAACGGCGAGATTGGTGCTTCAACAGTTGATATTTGGCTTGGTTTTGATGAGCAGCATCTTTCTTCAATGATTGAGATTGAGTTTGACTTCACTTGACGATATTGTCCCTGATCAAATATTAATTCTTTCTTTCAACGGCTGAGATTGGTGCTTCAACGGTTGATGGAGTTAATACAATATATTCTCTTGCATTATTAACTGATATCTTGAGAAATACATTTAAATTGTTCAATTTTTAGCTTCTAACAATATTAAATACATCCTAAATCCAGTCACTGCTAAACAATTTACTTGATTTCACATTTTACTTGTTCTTTAAAGTGAAACTGTCTGAATGAAGGTAAAGGACATCAACTTGACAGTTGGTATCGGGATGAAGTCTGGTGAAACTATCATCCAAGATGTTGAAGGACTATCTGTAGTAATCCAGAGATCCCTGCGTGATTTGTTGCATCAAATTCCAAGCACAGAAGCTCTTATTAAGGTAATGTTGTGCGAATCCATTTAATGGTTTCAGTTACATTTCTTGAAAGCTCCCTTTTATTTGGTACGCTAACAACATCCTCTATTTTTTTTTATCATTTTTTCAGATACAAGTTCTAAAAGCTGCTTTGTCTAACCGAGAGTACGATGTAATTACAGAATGTGCATCATCTAACTTCTCTGAGACTCCACATGTTGTGCCTTCTCTGGAAAAAATATTTGGAACATCTGAAAATGATGTTTTGCTAACTTCAGCATCACCTTCAAGTGCTGTTGGGTTTCTCCAAGAACGCCAGCATAAAGGAACATGGATAACAATGAAAGTTTCAGTTGCCATAGATCTAGTTGAGCTCTTGTTGCATTCAGGGATGTCAAGAGATTCACCTTTAGCAAGTATTCAGGTGCTTTTTTTAATGAGGATGTTCTTATTGCTGATATTATTTTACTTAGCAATGTCTATTATTATTATCGCTATTATTGTTATGAAAGTGGATGTACCAGATTTGTCAGCCTCCTTCTCCCCCATGGTTGAATATCTCCTTTTGATTGTGAGACATGAACTAAACAGAGATTTATGGGGGAAAGTAAAAAAGATTTTGTCATATTTGTTCTTCTGTGCTGAGCTTTTAATTGTTGTAAGTGTATTTCTATTTGGAATTACCAGCCATGGTCCAAAATTTCTAGTTATATTGGTGAAACAGAATGTACTTATGCAGCAAGGTACCAGCATGCTGTCTCCACAGTATATCTAACAACCTCAACTTTGAACAAACTTTTCTATATGTCTTGGGATGTCCAACTGATATGCACTGGCTCGATGGGATTCTGATATCATTATTGATTAAGATTTTAGAACTTTTTATTAATACTAATAAGCAAGGCCTATTGTCTTGTATCGACCTCCCATATCACTCCCTGGCTGAACTGGTATGTATCAGTCGGTAGCCATGTATTGACTCAAAGAGGAAGGAGAAGAGGAAGAAACAACTGGTGGTGGAAGAAGAGGAAGGAGGGAAGTGGAGGAATGAAGAGCAAGAAAGTGGAAGTGGGGGAGGAAGATAAGGAAAATGGAGGAAGAGAAAGAAGGAAGAGGAAGGATGAAGAGGAGGCAATAAGGAAGACAAGAGGAGGAAGTGTATCTACAATTGATGGTAGATGGCGGACTGCAACAATCGACAGGAGCTGATCGTGGATGATGAGGGCGAACCATTTAGTAAGCAGTTTTTTTAATAAGTCAGATTGAAATGACGATCCATGTTGTATTGGTGTGTGTACTGGTACATGCTTGGACTGGGACATACCGCACACTTTGTATCGGTCTGGTCGGAATGATGTTTCATGCTAATAAGTGTGTGACATAGGGATCATGTCTTTAAAGAGTATATATATATATATATATATATATATATATATATATATATATATATATATATATATATATATATATATATATATATATATATATATATATATATATATATATATATATAGTGTAAAATGACATGGATTGGCATATACTACTGTGTTGTGTCGATCCCT